>NC_057807.1:403559006-403831359 GCF_018294505.1 Triticum aestivum
CTTCCCTGCTCCCCGCCCCCTGCCGCTGTCGGGCGAGGCCGCCGACGCAGCTGGGCCTCGCGCCCTCGCTGCGGTGCCCTCGGGCACGGGTGCCCAATGCCCAGTCGGGCTCGCACCCGCACCCGCACCGCCCTGTGCCCGCTAAGGCCCCCGGGCCACTGACTAGGGGGCCCCACCCCCAGAACGCAAAAAAAATAAAAATAAATAAATAATGAATAATAAAATAAAAAAAACAATAAATATAATTAATAAAATTAAAATGATTTAATAAAATTATTAATTAATTAATTGATTAATTAAGTTAATTAATCCGGTTTAATTAAATTAATTAACTAGTTAAGTTTAATTAAACTGTAATTAGATTAACCTAAACCCTAATTAATTTAAATAGAGAATGACAGGTGGGTCCCACTGGACCCACATGTCAGGGTTGACTCAGTCAACCCCTGTTGACTGCTGACGTCAGCATGACATCATGCTGACGTCATAAATACATTTTTTTCGAATTAATTAAATAAATAATTAAATTCCAAAATTGTTAAAATCTTTTAAAAATCATATCTTTTAATCCGTAATTCGGATTAAAATATTTTCAACATGAAAGTTGCTCAGAACGACGAGACGAACCAGGATACGCAGCCCGTTCGTCCACCACACACCTCTAACATACCAAACACGCAACTTTCCCCCTCCGGTTCATCTGTCCGAAAATGCGAAACACCGGGAATACTTTCCCGGATGTTTCCCCCCTTCGTCGGTATCACCTTATACCACGTTAGGGCACGCCTAGCATCGCTTCTTGACATGTCATGCCTCGATATGCATCTGTTTACTTGGTATTCATTGTTTCTTCCTCCTCTTCTCTCCGGTAGACTACGAGACCGACGCTGCTGTTGCCCAGTTCGACTACGGAGTTGACGACCCCTCTCTCTTGCCAGAGCAACCAGGCAAGCCCCCCCCTTGATCACCAGATATCGCCTATTCTACTCTATACTGCTTGCATTAGAGTAGTGTAGCATGTTACTGCTTTCTGTTATACCTATTCTGATGCATAGCCTGACATTGATGCTACACCTGTTGATACCTTACCTGCAATCCTAAATGCTTAGTATAGGATGCTAGTTTATCATCATTGGCCCTACATTCTTGTCAGTCTGCCTTGCTATACTATCGGGCCGTGATCACCTGGGAGGTGATCACGGGTATATACTATACATACTACATACTACACAGATGGCGACTAAAGTCGGGTCAGCTCGAAGAGTACCCGCGAGTGATTCACGGATTGGGGGCTGAAAGGACCTTTGTCCCGACGGCCCTCTGTGTGGATCTTTGTGGCGGAGCGGCAGGGCAGGTTGAGACCGCCTAGGAGAGAGGTGGGCCTGGCCCTGTTCGACGTTCGCGGACACTTAACACGCTTAACGAGATCTTGGTATTTGATCTGAGTCTGGCTACGAGCCTATACGCACTAACCATCTACGTGGGAGTAGTTATGGGTATCCCGACGTCGTGGTATCAGCCGAAGCACTTCAGACGTCAGCGACGGAGCGGCGCGCGCCGGATTGGAACGTAAGCCTGCTCTTGTATTAAGGGGGCTAGTTCTGCTTCCGGCCGCCCTCGCAACGTGCAGGTGTGCTATGGGCGATGGGCCCAGACCCCTGTGCGCTTAGGTTTAGACCGGCGTGCTGGCCTCTCTGTTTTGCCTAGGTGGGGCTGCGACGTGTTGATCTTCCGAGGCCGGGCATGACCCAGGAAAGTGTGTCCGGCCAAATGGGATCGAGCGTGTTGGGTTATGTGGTGCACCCCTGCAGGGAAGTTAATCTATTCGAATAGCCGTGATCTTCGGTAACAGGACGACTTGGAGTTGTACCTTGACCTTATGACAACTAGAACCGGATACTTAATAAAACACACCCTTCCAAGTGCCAGATACAACCGGTGGTCGCTCTACCTCAGGGATATGAGGAGGGGATCGCCGGGTAGGATTATGCTATGAGATGCTACTTCAAGATGCTACTTGGAGGACTTCAATCTACTCCCTTCTACATGCTGCAAGACGGAGGCTGCCAGAAGCGTAGTCTTCGACAGGATTAGCTATCCCCCTCTTATTCTGGCATTCTGCAGTTCAGTCCACCGATATGGCCCTTTACACATATACCCATGCATATGTAGTGTAGCTCCTTGCTTGCGAGTACTTTGGATGAGTACTCACGGTTGCTTTCTCCCTCTTTTCCCTTTTCCCTTCTACCTGGTTGACGCAACCAGATGCTGGAGCCCTGGAGCCAGACGCCACCGTCGACGACGACCCCTACTACACCGGAGGTGCCTACTACTACGTGCAGCCCGCTGACGACGACCAAGAGTAGTTAGGAGGATCCCAGGCAGGAGGCCTGCGCCTCTTTCGATCTGTATCCCAGTTTGTGCTAGCCTTCTTAAGGCAAACTTGTTTAACTTATGTCTGTACTCAGATATTGTTGCTTCCGCTGACTCGTTTATGATCGAGCACTTGTATTCGAGCCCTCGAGGCCCCTGGCTTGTATTATGATGCTTGTATGACTTATTTTATTTGTAGAGTTGTGTTGTGATATCTTCCCGTGAGTCCCTGATCTTGATCGTACACATTTGCGTGCATGATTAGTGTACGATTGAATCGGGGGCGTCACAAGTTGGTATCAGAGCCGACTGCCTGTAGGAATCCCCCTTCCACACTCCTTGGCCGAAGTCGAGTCTAGACATTACAAAAACTTTTACTAACTTGGTTGTGTGCCTTACGGGCCCACGTCGCCATCGGGTGGTACTAGGATCTTTTACTCCTCGACCTTTGCTCTGGGACTCTGAACTCTTTTCTACTCGGGTTAAACGAATTTACTAACTCTAACATTAGGATCCCGTTACCACGTTCACCCCGAAGTTGGATAAGACATAGTTATTCTGTAGGATAGCATTTTGAATAGTGCCCGTGTTGTCATTTGACTCCATTGAAACATCCTTGTTTTCAGATGGAACCCACGCGGCAGGTCGTGCGCCACACTGCGGCCATTGGTGCCTCAGGATCACCTGCTGTGCTAGCTGATATGATGACCTATCTGGGTTATCGCTGGCACCCTGAGTACACCGTCTATGAGGAGTACCAGGACTTTAACCAGGAGCAGTACCGTGCCATCGTCCACCTCTACACTCGGGAGTATGAGTCCACTACCGTGCTGCACACCGCTCATGGTGTTGGAGTGACCATCGAGATGGCAGTCCACGATGCGGCTCATGCTGCTCTGACACGTCTTCGTGGAGAGTATCAGGCATTGGACACTTCCCCTTTCAGGCACATTCCTATCGCATCTGACGTTGGTGCGGAGGGATACTACACTGCCGCCTACTCCACCGTCACCCGAGAGCCTTTCCACCATCAGCGCCTGGTCCTGCATGCTGATGGGCTGGACCGAGCTAACAGAGCTCTTCGCCACGAGTTGTACACCACTCGTCAGCACCTTTACAGGGCTCTGACGCGGTTGCACCCCTTTGTCCGGTCTGGACAGCTGCCGCGTTCTGCGATCTACCCAGCCAGGACCGTGATGCCCCACGGTGTCGGATGGCCAGAGGTGGGAGGCTACTCTCCCGCACTTGGTCCTCTTCTTCCACCTGAGCGTCGGGTTCTACACCAGAGTATCCGCGGCCCCCAGGCCACTGACGTGGAGGACTATCCGTTGCCTCACTACCAGCTGTCAGGTTACAGCTACCTTCACAGTACCTCCTGGGACTGATGTAGTCTTGTTCATTAGTCTTAGATGCACTCGCGAGCCTGCGTGCCGCCTATGATGACTTAATCTATGTACTGAACTCTGTGTACTGAACTCTATGTCCGACCCCTTTTGTAAGTTATGCCGACTATCTATGTGGTATCTGTCGAGCTCCTTTTATTATGCATGTTTCATCATGAATGACTCTTGTCTATGCAAAATTCTCAATACTGAACTACCCCTGTTATATATTAACAGGATGGTTAGACCAGCTGGTCGTGGTCGTGGTGGCAACTTCCCACCACCGCCTGAGTACATGGCTGGTATGATCCAACAGCTTGAGATGAATCGCCAGTTCATGGAAAACATGATGGCTCAGTTTCCTCGCCCCAATATGAACCAGCATCCAAACACAACAACTCTGCAGGATTTCATACGCCTCAACCCAAGTGTGTACCGCAGCTCAACCCAGCCGCTGGATGCTGATGACTGGCTCCGTGACATCACCTATGAGATGGAGTCTGCTGATGTAGCCCCTGCCAGCTATGTCACTTTTGCTTCCTTCTTCCTGAAGGGACCCGCAGCGCAATGGTGGGACAGCCACAGGCGTACTCTGCCAGTTGGAACAATCATCACCTGGCCAGACTTCCAGGCTGCCTTCCGTGCCCGCTTCATTCCTCAGGGAATCATGGACAGGAAGAAGCGTGAGTTTCGCAACCTCACCCAAGGCAACAAGACTGTTGAAGCTTATTAGCGGGAGTTTCTGGACTTATCCCGCTATGCTGAAGAAGACATTGCAACTGATGCTCGCAGACAGGAGAAGTTCCGTGAAGGCCTTCAAGCTGACATCAAGCTCACACTTCTAGTGCATGACTTTGCCGATTTCGCCACCTTGGTGAACAAGGCCATCAATGTCGAGACTGGTCTGCAAGAACACCAGAGCTCTCAAAGGCGCAACCGTGACACGGGCTCATCTTCGGGCCCGCCCTCGCAGAAGCGTAAGATATGGATCCCGAACAGCATGTACCGTCCAACTGCACCTGCCCCAAGGCAGTCTTTTGCTGCACCTCGTCTGCCGACTGCTCCAACTAGGCAGCCGAGGCTTCCAGCTCCACCACCCCAAGCTCCTGTTCCTACCCCCGAGAATGGGTTGTGCTTCAGGTGCGGACAACCAGGGCACCGTGCTAGGGAATGCAACCAGAGACAGAATCAACTGGCCCTTCCAGCAACTGGCCGTGGGAACAACCAGGCCCGCAACAACATTGCCAAGTCTTATGGCCGTGTTCATGCCAACCACATTGATCTGAATGAAGCTCAAGACCAGCCTGCTACTGTGATGGGTACACTCCTCGTAAATTCAGTACCAGCATCTGTTTTATTCGATACAGGTGCATCGCATTCATTCATGTCAGAAGATTTTGCATGCTTGCACGACATTAAATGTGAGGACATGAATGCTTCACTATTAGTGCACACCCCTGCGGGCCAATGTCGAACCTCCATGGTTTGCAACGACGTCCCTGTAGAAATTGAAGGACTGGAATTCCTTGTCTCTCCCATCGTACTGAAGTCCTGTAGCATTGATCTCATTCTGGGAATGGATTGGTTAAAGGCGCATACCGCTTCTATCGTTTGCGCCACCAAGACCGTCCATCTGCTACACCCTTCTGATGAAATAATTAGCTATGATGCTCATCTGGTTCGGAATGTCGAGGCCAGGCTTTATGCCTTAAACGCATTGAACGCTACACCTCTCGAGGGCATTGAAAACATTCCCGTCGTGCGTGAATTCTTAGATGTCTTTCCTGAAGAACTCCCAGGGATTCCCCCTGCTAGAGCTGTCGAATTCGTCATCGACTTGAAACCAGGCACCACTCCTATAGCCAAGCGACCCTACAAGATGCCGCCGCATGAACTCCTTGAGCTTAAGGAGGAAATCGATAATTCTCTTCGAAGTGGTTTCATTCGCCCAAGTTGCTCTCCTTGGGGAGCACCTTCTCTCTTTGTCAAGAAGAAAGATGGGACAAACCGATTGGTCCAAGACTACCGTCCTATAAATCAAGCTACCATTCAGAATAAGTATCCTCTTCCTCGGATCAATGATCTGTATGATCAATTGGCTGGATCATCAGTGTTCTCTAAACTCGACTTGAGGTTGGGTTACCACCAGATCCGTGTTCGTGAGGAAGATATCCCCAAGACCGCATTCGTGACTCGATACGGATCTTACGAGTACACCGTCATGTCTTTCGGCTTAACCAATGCTCCAGCCACCTTCTCTCGCCTGATGAACTATATATTCATGGATTACCTCGACAAGTTCGTCGTGGTTTATCTGGATGATATTCTGGTATTTTCCAAGAACGAAGAGGAACATGCTGAACATCTTCGCCTCGTGCTGGAAAAGCTACGAGAGCATCAACTTTATGCCAAGTTCTCCAAATGTGAATTCTGGCTTCCCGAAGTAACCTATCTTGGGCATGTCATCTCTAAGGATGGTATTGCCGTCAACCCTGAACGAGTTCAGGCTATTCTCGATTGGACTCCTCCGAAGAACGTTAAGCAAGTTAGAAGTTTTCTCGGTCTCGCCAGCTACTGCCGTCGATTCGTCGAGAACTTCTCCAAGATTGCCAGGCCTCTGACTAACCTATTGCATAAGGGCGTCAAGTTCCAGTGGACAGACAAATGTCAGGAAAGCTTTCAGGCACTCAAAGACAAGTTGACTTCTGCCCCAGTACTAGCTCCACCTGATACAAAGAAGGACTTCGTCATTTACTGCGACGCTTCCCGTCAAGGATTAGGCTGTGTCCTAATGCAAGAGCGCAAAGTGGTTGCTTATGCCTCTCGGCAATTGCGCCCTCACGAGGAGAACTACCCAGTTCACGACCTCGAACTTGCTGCTGTCATTCATGCACTAAAACAGTGGCGACATTACCTACTCGGTAATCGTTGCGAGATCTTCACTGACCACCAAAGTCTGAAGTATCTATTTACTCAGCCAGACCTGAACCTCCGTCAGCAGAGATGGATGGAGACTGTTGCAGACTTTGATTTGGGTATTTCCTATACCCCAGGCAAGGCTAATGTAATGGCTGATGCCTTGAGCCGCAAGTCTTACTGCAACCACCTCCAGGTTCACAAAGTTCAGCCCTCACTTGTTGAAGAATTCAGAAAGCTAAACCTCCATATTGTTCCTCCGGGTGCACTCGCTCCCCCTCCCCCGGAGTTCCGCAAGATGAATCTCCATGTTGTTTCCAGGGGTTCTCTCAATACCCTGGTTGCGAAACCAGATCTTGTGGACACCATCAAATGGATACAGAAATGTGACGATGAAGTCGAGAGGATTAAATGTTATCTCGCAGAAGGAAAGCCCTCATTCTTCACTGTGGATGACGCAGGCACCCTATTCTTCAAAGGTCGCCTAGTGGTACCGAGTAAGAGGAAAAACCTAAATCTGACTCCAAAAGTTATGAAAGAAGCTCATGATACGCCTCTATGTATCCATCCTGGTAGTACGAAGATGTATCAAGACATCCGCCAGAGATTCTGGTGGTCTAACATGAAGCAAGACATTGCTCGTTATGTTGCTGAATGTGACGTTTGCCGTCGTATCAAAGCAGAACATCAAAGGCCTGCTGGAACTCTGCAACCTATATCTATTCCAGAATGGAAATGGGACCATGTCGAGATGGACTTCGTTACTGGATTCCCAAATCGCAGAAAGGCAATGATGCTATTCTTGTCGTCATTGACCGACTTTCTAAAGTTGCACATTTTCTGGCTGTCAAGGAAATGATCACTGCTAGTCAGCTGGCAAACCTCTACATGACCAGAATTGTCTCGCTTCACGGTATTCCGCTGGTTATCAGTTCAGACCGTGGCAGTTTATTCACTTCAAGATTCTGGGCAAGTTTCCAAGAAGCTATGGGCACTCATCTATCTTTCAGCACTGCTTTTCATCCTCAGTCACAAGGGCAAGTTGAACGTGTCAACCAAGTTCTCGAAGACATGCTTCGAGCTTGTGTTATTTCCTTCGGCAAGAAATGGGAGGAATCTCTTCCGTATGCTGAGTTCTCTTATAATAATAGCTATCAAGCTAGTCTGAAGATGGCCCCCTTCGAAGTGTTATATGGACGAAAGTGCCGAACCCCTCTGAACTGGTCAGAAACTGGGGAACGTCCACTCTTCGGTCCGGATATTATCCAACATGCCGAAGAGCAAGTCCGCATTATTCGCGAGAATCTCAAGACTGCTCAGTCCCGCCAAAAGAGTAATTATGACCGTCATCATCAAGACATGGTCTATCAACCTGGCGAAAAGGCCTATCTTCGCGTTACACCAATGAAGGGTGCTCACCGCTTCGGGATCAAGGGCAAGCTAGCTCCTCGCTATATTGGCCCATTCACTATTCTCGAGAGGCGTGGAAAAGTGGCATATCAACTGGAGCTTCCGTCGAACCTTTCTCAGGTTCACGATGTGTTCCATGTGTCACAACTCCGCCGTTGCTTCAAGGACCCAATCCGAGCTGTGGATCATGAAGTGCTCGAATTGCAACAGGACCTCTCCTATAAAGAGCATCCGGTCCGCATTCTCGACCAAGCTGAACGCCGCACACGCCAGAAGGCGATCAAGTTCCTCAAGGTCCAGTGGTCGAATCACTCTGAAGACGAAGCCACCTGGGAACGCGAGGATCGCCTGCGTGATGAATACCCCGCACTGTTTCCTTCTACCTCCTAAAATCTCGGGACGAGATTTCTTGTAGTGGAGGAGATTTGTAACGCCCGGATAATCTTGCTACAGTAATCCCACGCTAATCATGGCACGTCATCCCGATTACTGTTGCTATCCTCGAAATAATTCGAAACCGTTCAAATTCAAAATTCAAATTGATGAAAACAATAAAAGTTTTCAAAATTTAAAATAAAATTGTTCGGTGGTTGACGAATATTACAAGGGTAATTATGATGCAACAAACAAATTTTTATTAAATGCCTAAGTGTTTATAGATAAATAAAAAACATAAAAGAAAATAAATAAAAGGAAAACAGAAAAACAATACAAAAAAAAGAGAAAAGAAACCCCCTGGGCTTCGGCCCAGCTGACCACAGGCCAACTGGGCCACCACCAGGGCCCAGCCGGCCACTCCCCCCCCACCTTATCCACTACACCACCCCCGCCCACTCCACCGACACCCCCACAAACCCCCCCCCCCAAAATATCTCCCCCTCTCCCCGACCTGGATCGGGATCGAGGGAGGAGGCCCTCGCCACCGCCCCGGATCGCCGTCGCCTTCCCGCCCCCCCTGGCCTCGCGCGCCCCCCCCGCATGAGGACCCCGTCGCCCTCCGCCTCGCTTCCTCATCGACGCCGAACCGCCGTCGCCGCGCTCGCCTCGGACGCCGTCGTCTCCACCACCGCCGCCCTCTTCGTCACCGGACCCCCCCCCCTCCCCGACGCCGGCGGCCGCCTCCCCGACTCCCTCCTCGCCGGTCGCCTCCAAGCTTCACCGCGCCCGCCTCCTAGACCCTACGCGCCCCTCCCCGTGAGCTCTCCCCCCCCGTTGCTCCCCTTTCCCCCCTCCCGAACGACGCCGCGCCCGGAGCCCCGTCGTCGGCTCCGCCCCGGCTCCGGCCACCCGCGGCCACGCCGCCGTCCCACCCCCGGCCCCTCCCCGCTCCCCCGTGCGGCTCCCCTGCCGCGACCGCCGCGCCCTTTCCCCCCTGGTCGCCTCGGCCACGTGCACGGGCACCACCGTACCACGCCGGCCGCCCCGAGCCTCGACGCCTCCGCCCAGCGCCCTGCGCCCATTCTTGGTCGGCGCCGTGTCCCTCGCCGTGGCCACCGGCCTCCCTCGCTCCTCCTCCTCCCCTGAACCCCCATCACCTCGCCCCGACCTCGCTTCGCCCGCCCCGACGCACCGCCCGGCCACCACCGCCTCCTTCCCGCGGCTCCTGGCCGCGCCCGCCAGGGCCGTCGCCGTCCGGGGCCTTCCCTGCTCCCCGCCCCCTGCCGCTGTCGGGCGAGGCCGCCGACGCAGCTGGGCCTCGCGCCCTCGCTGCGGTGCCCTCGGGCACGGGTGCCCAGTGCCCAGTCGGGCTCGCACCCGCACCCGCACCGCCCTGTGCCCGCTAAGGCCCCCGGGCCACTGACTAGGGGGCCCCACCCCCAGAACGCAAAAAAAATAAAAATAAATAAATAATGAATAATAAAATAAAAAAAACAATAAATATAATTAATAAAATTAAAATGATTTAATAAAATTATTAATTAATTAATTAATTAAGTTAATTAATCCGGTTTAATTAAATTAATTAACTAGTTAAGTTTAATTAAACTGTAATTAGATTAACCTAAACCCTAATTAATTTAAATAGAGAATGACAGGTGGGTCCCACTGGACCCACATGTCAGGGTTGACTCAGTCAACCCCTGTTGACTGCTGACGTCAGCATGACATCATGCTGACGTCATAAATACATTTTTTTCGAATTAATTAATTAAATAATTAAATTCCAAAATTGTTAAAATCTTTTAAAAATCATATCTTTTAATCCGTAATTCGGATTAAAATATTTTCAACATGAAAGTTGCTCAGAACGACGAGACGAACCAGGATACGCAGCCCGTTCGTCCACCACACACCTCTAACATACCAAACACGCAACTTTCCCCCTCCGGTTCATCTGTCCGAAAATGCGAAACACCGGGAATACTTTCCCGGATGTTTCCCCCCTTCGTCGGTATCACCTTATACCACGTTAGGGCACGCCTAGCATCGCTTCTTGACATGTCATGCCTCGATATGCATCTGTTTACTTGGTATTCATTGTTTCTTCCCCCTCTTCTCTCCGGTAGACTACGAGACCGACGCTGCTGTTGCCCAGTTCGACTACGGAGTTGACGACCCCTCTCTCTTGCCAGAGCAACCAGGCAAGCCCCCCCCTTGATCACCAGATATCGCCTATTCTACTCTATACTGCTTGCATTAGAGTAGTGTAGCATGTTACTGCTTTCTGTTATACCTATTCTGATGCATAGCCTGACATTGATGCTACACCTGTTGATACCTTACCTGCAATCCTAAATGCTTAGTATAGGATGCTAGTTTATCATCATTGGCCCTACATTCTTGTCAGTCTGCCTTGCTATACTATCGGGCCGTGATCACCTGGGAGGTGATCACGGGTATATACTATACATACTACATACTACACAGATGGCGACTAAAGTCGGGTCAGCTCGAAGAGTACCCGCGAGTGATTCACGGATTGGGGGCTGAAAGGACCTTTGTCCCGACGGCCCTCTGTGTGGATCTTTGTGGCGGAGCGGCAGGGCAGGTTGAGACCGCCTAGGAGAGAGGTGGGCCTGGCCCTGTTCGGCGTTCGCGGACACTTAACACGCTTAACGAGATCTTGGTATTTGATCTGAGTCTGGCTACGAGCCTATACGCACTAACCATCTACGTGGGAGTAGTTATGGGTATCCCGACGTCGTGGTATCAGCCGAAGCACTTCAGACGTCAGCGACGGAGCGGCGCGCGCCGAATTGGACTGGAACGCCACTAGGCTAGGTCTGCTTTCGGCCGCGTACGCAACGTGCAGGTGTGCTATGGGCGATGGGCCCAGACCCCTGTGCGCTTAGGTTTAGACCAGCGTGCTGGCCTCTCTGTTTTGCCTAGGTGGGGCTGCGACGTGTTGATCTTCCGAGGCCGGGCATGACCCAGGAAAGTGTGTCCGGCCAAATGGGATCGAGCGTGTTGGGCTATGTGGTGCACCCCTGCAGGGAAGTTTAATCTATTCGAATAGCCGTGATCTTCGGTAACAGGACGACTTGGAGTTGTACCTTGACCTTATGACAACTAGAACCGGATACTTAATAAAACACACCCTTCCAAGTGCCAGATACAACCGGTGGTCGCTCTACCTCAGGGATATGAGGAGGGGATCGTCGGGTAGGATTATGCTATGAGATGCTACTTGAAGATGCTACTTGGAGGACTTCAATCTACTCTCTTCTACATGCTGCAAGACGGAGGCTGCCAGAAGCGTAGTCTTCGACAGGATTAGCTATCCCCCTCTTATTCTGGCATTCTGCAGTTCAGTCCACTAATATGGCCCTTTACACATATACCCATGCATATGTAGTGTAGCTCCTTGCTTGCGAGTACTTTGGATGAGTACTCACGGTTGCTTTCTCCCTCTTTTCCCTTTTCCCTTCTACCTGGTTGACGCAACCAGATGCTGGAGCCCTGGAGCCAGACGCCACCGTCGACGACGACCCCTACTACACCGGAGGTGCCTACTACTACGTGCAGCCCGCTGACGACGACCAAGAGTAGTTAGGAGGATCCCAGGCAGGAGGCCTGCGCCTCTTTCGATCTGTATCCCAGTTTGTGCTAGCCTTCTTAAGGCAAACTTGTTTAACTTATGTCTGTACTCAGATATTGTTGCTTCCGCTGACTCGTTTATGATCGAGCACTTGTATTCGAGCCCTCGAGGCCCCTGGCTTGTATTATGATGCTTGTATGACTTATTTTATTTGTAGAGTTGTGTTGTGATATCTTCCCGTGAGTCCCTGATCTTGATCGTACACATTTGCGTGCATGATTAGTGTACGATTGAATCGGGGGCGTCACATAGGAGTTCCAGAAAGCCACAGAGGTCCTGTGCGTTGACGGTGGTGCTTCTCTGCATACCTCGCACCGTCAGCTCAAGCAGTGGGTGCGGGAAGTTAATGCAGCAGAACCACCCGTCGAGTCACGCAAGCCTCTGAAATGGTCCAGCACGCCTATCATCTTTGATATTGAGGACCACCCTGATCGCATAACTGTGGTCGGGTGCTTGCCGATGTTGGTGTCACCAACAATCCACAACCTCAAGGTCACTAAGATGCTAGTTGATGGCGGGGACGGCTTGAACCTGATCTCCTCCGCGGTGCTCCAGAAACTCCAGATCCCTGACAGCGAGCTCGAAGAGACCGGTACATTTCAAGGAATCAACCCAGGAAGGAGCAAGCCGAAGGGAAAGATCACGATGCCGGTAACATTTGGCAGCGAGCTGAACTTCAGGACTGAGAGGGTCACGTTTGATGTTGCTGACTTTCCATTACCTTACAATGGAATCCTTGGCCGTCCGGCACTCGCCAAGTTCATGGCAGCCTCTCACTATGCGTACAACGTACTGAAAATGCTAGGCCCGATAAGTGTCATCTCTGTCCCTGGCGACAAGAAGGATGCTCTTATCTGTGCCGACAAGATCTACCGAGAAGCAGCAGCCGCAGCAGAACGCAAGACACTTGCCGCTGAAGCTCCCAGGGGGAAGAAGAAGACCAAGTCCGGCAAGAACTCTGATGCCCACTCCGGCAAGCGCACCTCTTTGGAGTGCTGCGCTACCGTCGAGGACGCACCATCGAGCTCCACCGGCAAGTGTAAGAAGGCAATGGCAGCTCCACCTGAGACTAAGAAGGTGTCCGCCAAGGAGGACGGCACTGGTGGTACTTTCACCATTAGCGCCACTCTTGACCCAAAATAGGAAAGCGCGCTCATTGCTTTCCTGCGGGCGAATGTCGACGTATTTGCGTGGCAACCGTCTGATATCCCCGATGTTCCCAGGAAAGTAATTGAGCACCACCTTACCGTCTGTCCTCATGCGCGGCCCGTCAAGCAGAAAGTCAGGAAACAGGCAGTGGAGCGTCAAGAATTCATCGCAGAAGAAATCAAGAAGTTGGAAGCAGCAGGCCTTGTCAGAGGAGTGCTCCATCCCACGTGGTTGGCCAATCCTGTTGTCGTGCGCAAGGCTAACGGGAAATGGAGGCTTTGTATTGACTTCACTGATGTTAATAAAGCTTGTCCCAAAGACCCATTTCCCTTGCCGCGCATTGACCAGATTGTTTACTCCACAGCCGGATGTGATTTGCTTTCATTTCTTGATGCATACTCAGGATACCATCAGATCTTCATGGCAGAAGAGGATGAAGAGAAAACCGCATTTATCACCCCGTGTGGCACGTACTGCTTCGTATGGATGCCTTTCGGTTTGAAGAATGCTGGTTCAACATTCGCAAGGGTAGTCCACCATGCTTTTGAGCCACAGATGCACAGAAATGTGGAAGCCTACATGGATGACATAGTGGTCAAGAGCAAGAACAGGGCGACCCTGATTCAAGATTTAGACGAGACATTTGCAAATCTGCGCAAGATCAACCTCAAGCTTAACCCCGAGAAGTGCGTGTTTGGAGTCCCTTCCGGCAAGCTTCTCGGGTTCTTCGTGTCTCAGCGGGGAATTGAAGCCAATCCCGACAAGATCAAGGCCATTGAGCAGATCGAAGCACCAAAGCGCGTCAAGGATGTACGAAGGCTTACCGGTTGCGTGGCTGCCCTCAGCAGGTTTATCTCTAGATATGCTGAGCGCGCCCTGCCATTTTTCAAAATTTTGAAAAAGGCAGGTCCAATAAAATGGACTCCGGAGGCGGAGGCTGCGCTGCAGGACTTGAAGAGATACCTGTCCTCCACTCCAACACTTGTCGCACCTAAGCCGCAAGAGAAGTTGCTGTTGTATATAGCGGCAACCAATCAAGTGGTTAGTGCTGCGTTAGTGGCGGAGAGGGAGGCAGATGATGAGCCAGCAACCACGACAGATGCATCCAGCGACAAGCAGGGGGCTTCACCGACAAGCTTTGGTCTCAACAGAGATGGATCTGCGCAGAAGCATGATAAGATGCAGAAGAGAATGGTGCAGCGTCCAGTTTACTTTGTCAGTTCCCTTCTACAGGGGGCTAGATCAAGGTACTCTGGTGTGCAGAAGTTGCTTTTCGGCCTCCTCATGGCCTCGAGAAAGCTGCGCCATTACTTCCAAGCACATGAGATCACAGTCGTCACTCGCTTTCCGCTGAAGAGGATACTGCAAAATCCAAAAGCGACAGGCAGGATTGTCGAGTGGGCGCTGTAACTGTCAAGCTTTGGCCTCAAGTTTGAGAGCACTTCAACTATCCAAAGCAGAGCATTGGCAGAGTTCATAGCAGAATGGACGCCAACACCAGATGAAGAAATTCCAGAGACGAGCATCCCCGTCAAAGAGGCAAGCAAAGAGTGGTTGATATACTTTGATGGTGCCTTCTCGCTGCAAGGCGCCGGTGCGGGCGTGCTGCTTGTCGCGCCCACCGGAGAGCACCTCAAGTACGTAGTCCAGATGCACTTTCCCAAGGAGCAAGCAACCAACAATACTGTAGAGTATGAAGGATTGCTTGCCGGTCTCAGAATCGCAGCAGACCTTGGGATCAAGAAGCTCATTGTCAGGGGTGACTCACAGCTTGTCGTCCACCAAGTGAACAAGAACTACCAGAGTCCATTGATGGAAGCATATGTTGATGAAGTGAGGAAGCTAGAAGAGCACTTTGACGGCCTACAGATGGAGCATATTCCAAGAGCTCAGAATGACATTGCTGATGGCCTGTCAAAGTGCGCCGCACTAAAGTTACCTGTGGAACCAGGGATCTTTGTGCTCAAGTTGACTCAACCATCCGCAACACCATCAACTGGACAAAGCAAGAAGAGGAAGTTGGTTTCTGGTGACTACTTTCCGGCAGAGCTCCCCGAAGCCGCCGCCAAGAAAGTCCCCAAGATCAACACCAAGGATGCTGAGGGGCAGTCTGCTCCGGCAAGCCTTATGGTTTGTTCCGTTGAAGCAGACGCTCCCGACAAGTTTTGCTCCGGCAAGCTTGTCGGGGAACATCAAGCTCCGGCAGGGCCGCAAGTCCTTGCCGTAGAAGCGAATATTCCCGCAGCAGCAGATGTGCCTTTAGTCCTTGTTGTCGAGCCACAAGCTCCAGCATGGGCACAACAGATTGTCCATTTCCTTCAGACAGGAGAACTTCTCGAAGAGCAAGAAGAAGCGGAAAAAGTAGCCCGGCAGTCAAGTATGTACCAGTTTGTCGATAGCATACTGTACAGAAGAAGACTCAACGGTGTGAAATTGAAGTGTGTTTGCCGGGAAGATGGACAAAAGCTGTTGGCAGAGATACATGGAGGCATATGTGGCCACCACATTGGCGCAAGAGCACTTGCCGGCAAAGCTTTCTGGCAAGGTTTCTTTTGGCCGACAGCCCTCCAGGATGCAACTACACAAGTAACCAAGTGTGAAGCGTGCCAGTTCCACTCCAAACAGATACACCAGCCAGCTCAAGCTCTCCAGACGATCCCTTTATCCTGGCCATTTTCGTCTGGGGGCTCAATATCCTCGGCCCTTTCCCCCGAGCCGTCGGGGGCTTTGAGTACTTGTACGTCGCAATCGACAAGTTCACAAAATGGCCGGAAGTGCAGCCAGTGAGGAAGGTGACAGCACAGTCAACAGTCAAGTTCTTCAGGTCAATTGTTTGCCGTTTCAGGATCCCTAACAGGATCATCACCGACAACGGCACGTAATTCACGAGCCGCACCTTCATGCAGTACGTCCGAGACCTTGGCGCCAAGGTCTGCTTCGCTTCTGTTGCTCATCCGAGAAGCAACGGTCAAGCAGAGAGGGCAAATGTTGAAGTGCTGCGCGGGCTCAAGACTAGAACTTTCGACAGGCTGCGCAAGTGCGGAAGAAACTGGATCGAGGAGCTGCCGGTGGTTCTTTGGTCGATCAGAACGACGCCAAATCGAGCCACTGGCCAGACGCCTTTCGCTCTAGTCTATGGAGCAGAGGCAGTTCTCCCCATGGAACTCGTATACGGATCGCCTCGAGTGCTCGCTTATGATGAGCTTGAGCAAGAACAGCTGTGATAAGACGACGCGCTGCTCCTTGAGGAAGATCGTCTTCAGGCTGCTGTACGAGCTGCTCGATACCAGCAAGCTTTGCGCCGCTACCATAGCCGCAAAGTTAAGGCCAGAAGCTTCGAGGAAGGCGACCTTGTTCTTCGGCGCGTTCAGTCCGCCAAGAATTCCAACAAGTTGACGATGAAGTGGGAAGGCCCTTATCGGGTGAAACGAGTCACTAGGCCCGGCGCTGTCCGCCTTGAGACTGAAGATGGCATTCCGGTGAGCAACTCCTGGAACATAGAACATCTTCGTAAGTTTTTCCCGTAGGGCGCAGTTGCCGGAACCCGTTCCGGCAACCACCTTTTGTACAAGTCTTGCCGCTGTTGCATGTAATCCTTTGTACAAAGCCGGGCGCAGATCCCGTGCATAAATAAAACCCCATGTGCTCCGCACAACTTGTTCATTTCATTCATTAGTTTCTTTCTTGCATGCGTTATCTAACACTTTGTGCAGCACCTACATCCGGTAAGCAATAACGAGCCGAAGGGCTCCATATCATTATTTTCTCTTCTTTCTTTTTTTTCAACAAAGGAAAAGAAGGTTCCCTTGCACACAAGTTTGCCGGGGGGAGGAGAAGATTGTGGTATGGACCAGGCGTCGTTCAAGCAAAGTTTTGCCTTGCCGGAAAGCAAACGACAGAAAAGCTAAGTTGCCAAAGTCTGAGCAATCAGTTTTTAAATTTTTGAGTTATCTTCCTCGAACGACCCTGCTTTGTATGGAAAACCTGTGCGCGGAGGAACCAACTCGTGGCTAGTTGCGCCCTTACTTTGTTTCGAGTCCGCTCAACAACTTAAGTGTGCTGCATCTAGTCGCGACAAGGTTTCTTGTCGGAAGCAGCGCCGCCAGCAGGCTGCTGACGTTCCGCACTCAGCGCTCGCGGCTCGGTGCCTGCGCCGACAAGTTCCCTAGAAGCGTAGGGTAAAAACATACAAAGGAAGGAATCTAGTAGAGGAAATAACATAGAAATTGATAACAGAAATAAAGTTATATTACAAGATAACTTGTCGCAGCTCTAACAGACTGTTTTCATAACATGATTAGCAGCGACAAGGGAAAAGAAGAAATGGGCGGCCTAGTCTACGCGATCGCCCTCAACCCTCTTGATCTCGCTCACCTTGTCCACAATGGGTGCGACAAGGACCTTGAGTGCGTCCCGATCGGCGTCTGGCGGTAAGGACTTGAGGACGTTGGTGAAACTGAGGCCTGGATTGCGGAAGGCTACCTTCATCAGCACCTTCTGGAGAACCCCGGCGCAGATTTTGCGCGACTCATCGGCCAGCTGCTTTGGGATCCTCTCCCGGAGCCGCTGGAGTGTCGTCGCCACGCCCTTGAAGAACAGGCTGAGCTTGGCGCTGGGTTGGAGATTCTCGTCGGAGGGATACCCAAAGTCCTCCATCCCCAGCTGCGCCAGCTCCTCGTCGATGACTGCGGCAATATTCACCAGACCCTCGGTCCAGTGCTCCACAGTATCTCTAAACGAGTTCTGGGTAACTGCGATGCTCTCCAGCAGCGCCTTGTCAGCCTTGACCTTCTCCGACAAGGTCTTCTCCCGCTCCTTGGCGTCGTCCAGCGTCTGCGTCAGTGTGGCCAGCTTCAACTCCAGGTCTGCATTGGAATCCTTGGCGGCGCTGAGCTCCTTGCCCCTCTTAGCGAGAAGACCTTGCAGCTCACCGTGGGCGGCAGCATCCTTCTCACGCTCACGCTTGAGCGCGGCAAGCTCCTCACCGCTCTTCCCGATGTTGGCCTCCAGCTGCGCCACCTTCTCCTCCAGCTCTTTCTTGGCGGCCTCTACGGTTGCAGCAGCGTTCTTTGCTTCCTTGAGCGCCCCGCCAAGTGCTTGCTCGCGCTCGGCGAGCTCCTCCTCGTAGCTGTCGAGGTTGGCCTTCCGCTGCACCAATTCGCCTTCTCGCGCGGACTGCTTCTCGGCGGCCAGCCTTTGTTCCTCCTCAGCTTCGGCCTTCTCGAGAAGGAAGGACGTGCGCTCCTCGGCGAGTCGCTCCCACTCCTGTGCCAGGGACCGGAGAGCTTCTTGATTGTGGCCCCGGAGCTCCTCCGCGCGCTTCTTCATATCAACTCCCGCCTTCGCGACAAGCGCTTCCCGGGAAGCCAGCTTGGCTTGCCGTGCGCGGTAGAGTGACAGCAGCTTCCGCAGCAGCTGCTCCTCCTCAGGCTCGCCACTGCTGCTGTTGGGCGCGTCGACCAATGACAGTCCAGCGGAGGCGAGCACCTCCTCATCGAAAGTTTCCCCCTCGACCGGCGCCCTGGAGCTCGACGCCCAGGGTAGCTTGATGAAGATATCGCCGCCGGCCTTCAAGTAGGCGCTGGGCTGGGGCTCCTCGGAGCCCGGCTCCGCAGCAGCGGCAGAGGGATCGGCGGTCGGCGCAGCGCCTGGCGCTCCTGCGGCCTCAGGGTCGTCAGTGCGATCGCCCGACCCCTCGCCGGCTTCTGCGGCGGCAGCCTTGGCGGCCTCCTCGCCGGCGGTCTCATCAGTATCGGCCCCTTCTTCGTTGGCGGCGGCGTTGTCAGTGCTGCCATGCGCGCCTTCCTCGCCGGCGCCCTCTGTCTCCATTGGCTCAGCAGCAGATGGGTCTGAAGAACGAAGAAGGGAGAAAAATCAATCAAAAATCCAAGAGAAGAAAATCAGAAGAAGAAGAACCCAAGGGAAAGTTTTTGGACAAGTGAATTATCTGTGCCAAGATCTGCAGTTGCGGTCTCGGCCGCCGCAGGATCGACGGTGCTGTCCCTTGCTGGAGAACTGCCCCTTGCCGAAGAGTTCTCCCTTGCCGGAGAGCGCTCCCTTGCCGGGGACTCCTCCCTTGGCGGCGTAGTCGAAGCAGATGGCACTTCGGGACCAGCTTCCGAGCGCTCCTGATATGGCTGCTCTGCTCCTACACAAATCAACAAGTAAGATATCAACAAAGGAAAAAGCACTCATGCGCGCCTGACAGCAGAAAGCTAACTATGAACTTATGCTGGGGGCTGCTTTGAGGAGTGGTTGCCGGGTCCGTCAAGGTGGTCTCGGACCCACCCCCTGCTGACACGGTGGGGTCATCTTCGATGACAATCACCGCGGCCTTGACCCTCTTCGCCGCTCTCTGGGCCAGCATCCTGAAAAGAAAGGAGTTCAGATTGAAGCAAGTCAGATACAAGATAAAAACAGCAAGATTGAAAAACTACAAGAGCGCCAAAGAAACTTACTCTTCTTCCTCCTCGTCGGAGCTGAGCGCGGAAAGATCGAAGTCCGGCTCCCCTCCGGTGCGGCGAGGCGGAGGAGTAGGATCCCTTGTCCGCTTGGCGGGGGCGGTGGCGGTGGCCCGGGAAGATCCCGCTCCAGTTGCCGCTGCTGCGTGAGGCGCTCCCGCGGCAACATTGCTTGCCGCGATAGAGCGTGTCGCACGGCCCTGCGAAGACGCCTTCTTGGCGGGGCCGGGGGCTCCGCCTGCGGCAAGCTTTCTGAAGGCTCGGGCTCTTCCTCGCCAGCCTCGCTCGGCTCAGCTTCAGAGCCGGCAGGCTCTTCCTCGCCAATGAACTCCGCGCGCTCGGCGAGGTTTGCCGCCTCTGCCGCCTCCGCCTCCTCCACAGTGAACCCGAACGCGCCCGCGGCAGCTGCGGCCGCAACCTCTTCCGCCCTAGTGACGATGCGCTGCAGCTCCTCATCGGTGGTGTCACGGGTGAGGCTCTTCTGCTCGTCAGCGTGGACTGGCACTTCTTCCAAGTTGTCGAAGAACGCTTGCACGATGTCATCCTCAGGCTCTTGCCAAGTTGGAACGATTCCGTGTGAATCGCACAACAGCATCATGGCGCGGATCCGGTCAAGCGAAGAATTATTGCACAATGGAACGACGCCCCTCGCCAGCGTGAATGGGTGCTGGGGATCGCGTTTGAACAACTTCAGGAGCATTGCATCCAGCTCCAAGACGGTGAAGTTGTAGTTGAGGCCTGGCCGCAGCCTCATGATGTCCGCCGAGTTCTTGAATTCCCAGGCGGGCCTCCCCCTCTCCTGTAGGGGGGCGATGCGGCGGCGGAGGAAATCTGCGTCTACAGCGCCTACAGTGAGCCCGACAAGCCTGAGGCGAAGGATCCAAGTGATGGCGATCTTCAGCCTCTCATCTTCCGGGGCGACGTTGCTTCAGTCATTGCCGCGCACTATTGGAGCTTGGCGCACGGCGGTGAAGGGCTGCGGATTCTCCTCAATGATCCAGCACCACTCCGCTCTCCACTCCTCCCACTTGCTGCGGAGCTCACCCTCCAAGTACGCCTCCTTCTTGCCGACTCTCGAGATCCAGGCGATCCCTCCGGCAAGTGGCTCTCCTCTCTCTACCCGAGGCATGAAGAAGTGGCGGAAAAGGGCAACATTGGGGTGGACTCCGACAAAGTTTTCGCACAAATGTGCGAAAACTGCCATGGTCAGAACGGCGTTGGGGGTGAAATCAAGAAGGCGGAGGCCGTAGGTGTTCATGATATCGCAGAAGAACTCCGAGAAGGGCGGGCAGAGCCCGCAATAGAAGAACAACGCGAAGAATGGGTACCCGTTTGGAGCCAGTTTCGAAGCAGCGGCCGGGATTACCCTCATGCGCGGATGCGCCCGCGTCTCCGTCGCCCAAAAGAGGTAGAAGTACTCCCTCAGCTCCTTCGCGCCGAGCTTGGGGGAGAAGATTGCCCGCTCCTTCCGCAGCGCCGTGAGCCGCTGCGCCTCGGCCGACTTCACGCCCTTTCCCTTGTCGGCTTTCGGAGCCATGGCGGAGGTGGTGGGGGAGGTCGGCGGCGTTGGTGATGCTGGTGGCAATGGAGGGCGGAGCGCTGCTCTCTCGGCTTCGAGAAGAAGGGGGGGAGCGGCGGAGGTTCGTGACGATGGAGTAGTAGCAACCAGCGAGGGGGAACAAACTGCCCCTGTTTCCTCTGCTTATAAAGAGGGACGGGGCGGACGTTTCGCCCTTCCGAATAAAGAACCACCCACGATCTCTCCCACGACGCCGCATTCAACGCGTGCCGTTAGGGGAGAGCGCGGTGGATACGGAGCGAGATTCGGCGTGGCCCGGTCCGCGTGTGCGCGTGCCCTGTCTTGGGCCTGGCCCAACAGCGCTCGGCACCATGTCTGGCCCAGGCCCGGGGGCTCCTATCGGTGTACTAGAATAGAGGTACCCTAGTACCCCGAACTTGTGCACGGGCAGTTGCAGCACCCCGCGGCAAGGCTTGCCGGGCGAACGCCAAGATCCTCCGAGGTTCCCTTGGAGCCATTCAAGAACAAAGTATTTAAGCTCAGGAGACAAGGCCCCGACAAGAGGAGCTTGCCGGGAAGGCCAACCAAGGCACTCCAAGGAACTTGCCGCGACGCGCCACGCGCTCCGGCAAGGCAACAAGGCCCCGGCAAGAGGAGCTTGCCGGGAAGACCAACCAAGGTACCTCGAGGCCCGGTGAGCGACAAGCTTCCGGACCCGACAAGATAACAGCAGCGGCAAGGTGCTTGCCGCGGCAGGCGGCCACTCTGTGCCCACGCTCCAGCGCATCCACCAACGTGTCGCTCTGGGGGCCTCTCCAGGCGCGCGTGGCGGGAGGCTGTGCAGCCAGCGGTGCGCAGTGGCATGCGAAGCTGACAAGATCGCCATCGTGGCGAACGGTGGCGCCCCTAACGGTCCTTCTCTATACTGTTTGGGCGACTCAGATGGGCATTTAATGCCCTTGTCCCCTGCCGTCAGGGTTAGGTAGGGTGCACTGTACAAGTGACTGTACCAACCACCTCACTTTTTACATTTGTACCCTTCTCTGCGTTGCCACCTGTCGGTGACCCCTTTAGCGTATAAAAGGAGGCCCATGCGCAACGTAGGGGGGTTGGACTGGTTCGGAACCCAGAAAAACACTACGCTCTCTCTCTGGAGCAAGAACACAAGATAATCAAACAAGCAGCAGTAGGAGTGTTATCTCTCCGGAGAGCTCCGAAGCTGGGTAAACTGCTCGTGTGCTTCGCCTCGATCTGCTCTTCGTGTGATCTCCGCCCCCCGCTGAACCGAAAGGGGCTCGGTCCGCCGACCCCATAGATGTTCGTGGATCAGTTTCCCCGACAGAATAAGCAGTGTCGAGATCAGCAGGTCGCTGCACCGCTACTGTCATACGCACACTTGGCTTCAAACCATCCATGAAACGGGTTGTATAGTGCAGCATATCTGGCTCTGGTTCATAAGCAGTCAACTGGTCCATAAGTTCAGAAAACTGACTAACATAATCTTCCACTGATCCGGTCTGACGAAGGCGATACAGTTTACGGACCAAGGACTGATGTTGGTTCCGTCCAAAACGGCTAAGCACAGCTTCACAGAACTCTTCCCATGAAGATCGCACAAATTTATGCTGAACAGATGAGAGCCAGCGAGCTGCTGCTCCTTCAAACTGCATAGCCGCGACAGCAATCCATAGATCGGGGTCTGTATCGAACATCTCAAAGTAATCCACATACCTGGTTTGCCACAATTTTGGGTTCTCGCCATCAAATCGAGGAAAATCAACAGAGGGAGGCTTGCCATGCCCTGATGACGAGTATGAGTTGCTCCTCTTCTCGCGGTGCAGTAAACTGGAGAAGGACGAGCTGGGACGAGATACCTCAGCGACTACCCGGGCCGGAGGAGGGACATATGGCGCGGCCGTATCGAATCTTGCTCCCCGCGTCGTCGACGACGGACGCTGCCCCACTGGCACTCGATCCGCCGCGCCCTTGGGCGACCGATCGAAAACTTCCTGGTCGCTGCCCCGCGAGGTAAATCCCTTGGAATTGCGGAGCTCGTGGATTTGCTTGAGCAGTTCCGCCTCGGCGCCGTTTGTGTACGCCTGCATGTCGTTGACGATGGTGCTCACTGCCGCGCCCACCGCCTTGTCGACCGCCGCGCCCACCGAACGCGCCACCGCCGCCTCGACCGCGCTGCCCACCGCGGCCACAATCAGCGCGTCAAGCTCCTTCTGGTGGCGAGCGTGGGCGGCCTCGCTCGCCTGGGACACCGTCTCGTAGATGGCCTTGCCCTCCGGAGTGAGATTCTCCATGAGCTCGTGCCGTCGGCGCGCCGCCGCCGCCGCCAGACGCGTTTCGTGGACGGGCTCCAGCTCGAGATTGGAAGGGTGGTGGGGAATTTTTGGCTCTGAGTACCAATTGTTAGGATCTAGCTAGGGATTGGAGATGGAAGGGGAAAGCTATGGCGGCATCTCATATTCGCTCTTAATTCTCTCCTCTATTCGATTACAGAGGAAGGATTGATTTACAACCCAATGGCCTCAGCCATTACCAATTCCCCACATCCAATTACACAGTTGCGCTATTTATAAAGACTCACTTCAGCACCCAATCCTTCTCAGCGTATCTTGTCGATGGATGATGGGCCCGCTTGCTGAGGCTTCCCTCTTGGGTCACGAATGGTGCTTCCTCCTGTGGGCTGGACGTAGAGGCCTTGGCGTTGACACCCTGCCAGCCAGCCTCACCCGGCCTCGATAAAATCTACCCGGGACTCCAACTGCATAAATTCGTAAGATACTCGTAACTGATTGACTTGGAGTGATCTCTCGGCAAATTAAATCGGTTCTGAATTTACGGTTGGCGTTGGTTGCAGGCTGCAGTACGTATACAGCGGCGATCGAGCTGGCGGCCGGCATGCCAGTGATGCCACGTTTCCGACGGCTTGGTTTGCCCGGGTCAAATCCATGTGTGTGCTGCGGTGCATACGTGCGTGCAAGTTGTAGCGTGGGGACCACAGGTTTTGTTCAATGTACGTACTCCGTATGTATGTACACCATTTCGGCTACGAGCAGACGTACGTTGCATGCGGTGCAACAGCTCTCACAAGAAATGGCATGCAACATTGGAGAGCGTGGCAGGCCACAACTCATACCTGTACCTACAATCGCGTATCAAGGCGAACGCAACATTGGACTGATCTGAATTTTCCTCCCTTGCCTGCCGGTAGTGCGCAGGCAAATCATGCAGTACCGGAAGAGCGACTGGAGGCGTGCGGGCAAGCCAGCCACATGCACCTTCCATTTCCAAGATTCAAGGCAGGCGATCACCATTTCGCCTTTGTTAGCTCTGCGTGTTGCATACGTAGCGCTGATGGATTACTCTGTCTGATGATGACGGGTGCGTGGCAGTTTCACGCGCAAAACATGGACAAAGCTCACCGAAAAATATAAGAAGAAGAAGAAGAAAAGCATGGAAAAGGCACAAAGCTATGTCATACACTGAAGCGACACTTAAGCCCCCTGGCCGTTTTACCCGTCTCCTGCGGCACTTCTCTGTCCCAAACCTCTTATAAAATTTTCACCAGTTGATTGGTTGCTCTGTTTACACCTCATGGAGACCACACCACGCCGAGGGGGGTGATTTGTGGCAGGCAGGTGTGAGGCATCGACCTCTTTTTTTATATATATAACTTGATCCGAAAATTCAACTTGAGTTTTATTTCCATGTGTTGTGTTCCTTGTGACCAAGACTTTGATATGAGACCACTTTTGAATGCGCTTTGAGAACTTTAAAAAAAAATCTCACCAAGTTTCGACTACTAAAATTCACTAAGTTTCAGAAATTTAACTTAAAAGTCATGCGGGGAATCAAACGAGTATGCAAATCACGAGGCAATCATGCGGCCGGGCGAGCGTGCCCCTACAAATTTACGACCATGCCGGCTGAATTGTGAGAGTTTTGGAGCTGACATACCACGTGCCACATTCGGACCAATAGTTTACCCAATTAAATTCCATATACTCCTTCTGATTCAAATTAATTGTTGCACCCTGTAGCTAGCCGTTCTGTTTCGGGGGCCACCCGTCCACGGTTTAATTTCCCATTGCTTAAAGCAGCGGTAGCAAGCATGTGCACCGCTCTCCCTGCATTGAGCACAAACACACACTTAGCATGTTGTACAACAACTATCACAACACATGCAATGAAAATAGACAGAGTGGTAGGCCACAACTGTACAGCCTCAAAATTTTTTGCCCTTTTCTTTCGGCAAAAGGAAATAAAACTAGCATGTCTAACCGAAAGCAGCAGCATTTGACTAATCTGAACATTTCGCCCTCTATTGCACAAGCAAAGCATGCAATGCGATCCCGGAGGAGCGATTAGGCCCGCGTGCTAGCCATCGTTTTCGGCTGCACGCATGCTCCTACCTTCCACCTCGAAGATTCAAGGCAGTTGATCTCCGTTTTGCTTGGAGTCTTTTGTTAATTCCGAGTGCTGAAAGCTTGGTACTAATAAGGTACGGTCTCATGATGATGAGCGCCTTCAATTTTCCTTCGTCGGCTAAAGGTGTTTTCAGGATATCCCCTTTTCAGTCGGCATGAGAATCTTGATATGTCTTTTATGTTGGCGAGTCTTAAAGCGACCGATTTTTGATTATTTATTATGTTACTTTTGAACGGGGAAAATAATAATATCGTTTCTTATAAAGCAAGAGTTCCGCACTAGTGGTGTGATGCAGGTGCATTACACGTACAGTTGGAATTCCTTCTGATTTCCATCTCCTTGTTCCTACTGACTGACACCTGCGAAGCCGTGCACTTCTCTGTTCGTCGCGTGGTGACGTCGTGTGACGCGGACGGAGCAGGGTCCTCAGTCTACCCCCACCCAAGTGTAATCTAGAAACTCGGTGTGATGAAAAGCAGACAAAGAAACTTGAATAGTACTTATCGCTTTTCGCAAGCAAGACACCTATGTCGAAACCGGAGGCCACGCGAGCCAATTTGTGCTTTGCAGTTTGCACGTTCGTAATCACTGCATTATTAGCCATTAGCTAGCTAGGCGAAATATCTTCCCAATCTAGGAGTAACACTTTTCTTTGTTTATATACCAGTCAAACTACCATCACGACCAGTCGTGATCAGGCTCCCGAAAAGTCTGAACTAGATTTTAATCGGAAGGACGGCCGTGAGTGACCCAGGAATAGTATGGAGCACGTTCCCTGGGCTGCCGTCACTTTTTGTCAGAAATGACATATTTGACCTGAGGCAGAAATCAAATCACAAACTGATCTGGTCACGAAAAAATTCACTCTGCTGACCCTTTGGTGTGGCGCCCGACAGCTGGGCGCCGCACCCTACTGTGCAGCGCCCTTCCCTTAGGCGTCGCACCTCCTGCCACCGTGGCAGCCCTGGTCCAGTTGCGGCCCCACAGACAGCACTGCAGCGCCTAAGACTTAGGCGGCACACCTGTAATGTGCAGCGCCTAGCTCTTGGGCGCTGCACAGTCTGTGTTCCACTTGGGCTGGCCCCACCCTCTCTCTCCTCCCACCCCCACCCCACACACCCCCACCCCACCCAAACCCTTAGACTTGCGGCCCTCCTCTCTTCCCCTCTTCCCCCCTCTTAAATCCTTCTCAAATCTTGCAAATCCGGAGTATTTGACCGTGGATTTCGAAGCCAACCCCTCCCTTAAGGTAATCTCCTCCGACCCCCTCGTTTTCATCCATAGGAATTGTCACATTTTCTCAAATCTTGCTACTTTGGGAAAACCCTAGTTTTGACTTGGATTTGCAAATTTGTGTTGAATGATGTTATGTTTCTTTGCTAACTTGGGTTGGTTAGGCTTCCATAGTATGCTAGGGTTAGGGTTATGTGTGTTTGATGTTGGTGTTAGGGTTATGTGTGTTTGATGTTGGTGTTAGGGTTATGTGTGTTTGATGTTGGTGTTAGGGTTATGCTATGGTTATGGTTGTTATGTGGGGGTTAGGGTTATTAATTCATATATATATGTTAGGGCATATGTGTGCAAATATTTTTCTTAAGTATTTACTTGATATATGTGTGTTTTTGATTATTGTAGGGATGGGGAGAACATGTGTTTATGTTCATCATGTGGATAAAGAGGCCTTTTTGAAAGGCAATGTTGAGACGGACCTGGATGAGCTTGACATTTGAGAGTAGTCCTAGCTATGCGGAGCTTTTGGAACAAGTGAGGAAAGATTTGAATTGGATGGACCCAAGTGACGTTGTTGAGTTCGAGGGAAGGCATAATGTTGGTTTTGGAATGCACATCCGTTGGAAGACAATGCGTGTGAACTCCGAGCAACGTTGGGTTGCATACAAGGAGACGGTTGCCGAATCTCTAGACAAGGCTCTTGAGTTATTTGCCTCCAAGAAGGTTGAGTCTACTTTGAATTTAGACTTGAACCGGAACCCCTCCCCGTTGGTTGCTAGCACTCCCCCACCCATGAACCAAGATCAAATGAGTGAACCTCAATTCACGCAACAAGATTGGCCAACATTGAGCCCGACTCCAAACAACCAAAATGAAGGTTTTGAAGAGGAGAATGATGAGTACGAGGAGGATGACAACGAAGTTGACCTCCATGACAACAATGTGGGTGATCTCGACCAATATCATGTGCAAGAGACAATGGACCAATCCATCCCTTTTTCACGTGCATATGCATCAGACTCGGGATGACGATGGTCCTGATCAAGAAGTTGATGAGGAGGGGTTCACGCCGAAGGAGGCCGAAGCATTCAAGAAGGTATTCAGGCGGGATCACAAGACACCATTGTTCAAGGATCTTAGTCTCGCGGATGAAGCCGTTGTGGATGGTCGCAAATGCATATCTCTTGGAGCTAGGCCAAGTTCTCACCGTGATTTGGAAGACGGCAAGAACGGGATATATCCCGGTTGTGAGTTTCAATCCTTTTTGGAATTGAAGATGTGGCTCGACAACTACTCGGTTACACATTATCGTCCACATAAAGTGGCCAACTCGGACGTGAATGTGCGTTACACGGTCAAATGTGAAGTGCCAACATGTCCATGGATTGTGCGTGCAAGGCCATGGAAAGGAGGTCCCACTTGGCGCATAGTGAGTTGTCTACCAACTCACATGTGCCGGCACAAGAATGCGGATGGCAAGCTTGTGTACCAACAACACAGACAACTCACGTCCGAGTTCATTGCTTACAGGCTGCCCAACCAAATATCCACACTTCCAATAATGAGCATCAAGAGTGTCATTGACCTTGTGAAAGCCATCTTTCATTATAAGGTGAAGTACGGCAAGGCATGGAAGGCGAAGCAAGCCGCATTCAAGATGTTGTATGGCAATTGGGAGGAAGCATACAACCGACTCCCTAGGTTGTTGTTAGCTATGGCCGCCATAAACCCAGGCATGGTTCACGTGGTTGAGCCTCATGGGCACCACATTGATTCCACGGAGGCCGGGCTTTCAAGGTCTCCCTACCACGGTGTGATTGCAGCTGCATGAGGCCGTCTTTGCTTCATCTCCCATGCTCGCACTTGTTAAATGCATCCCGGGTTAGGAATGTGGACGTCAATCACCCTCTTACCGTGAGGGAGTCCGAGTTCTCAATCATGACGGTAAAGAATACATGGACTCCACGGTTCCAACCATACTTGGACCAATCACAATGGCCGGAGTATCATGGAGTTCAACTATGGCCGGACCCGGAATTGAAGGTCGTTAGACGGGGAAGACGTAAGACAAAGCGTCTTAGAGGTGACATGGACGGATGGGGCCGTGGTGGCGGTGAAGAATACGACACCAGCCAATTCCAAGAGCCTCGTGAGCAATCCCGTTGTGGGGGCTGCAGTAATGGGGGACACAACACAAGAACTTGTCCCAAACCAAGAAAGAGATCAAAGAAAAATGGTGCAAGCACAAGCCAAGCAAATGATAGCCAACCAAGTGAACCAAGGGGTAGCCAACCAAGTCAAACAAGTGGTGGAGTGCCAAACCACTCAAATCAAACAAGCCAACGAGGAACTAGGCAACAAAGAGGGAGTTAACTTGGTCTTAGAAGAGGCCGTGGTGGTGGTAGAGGCCGTGGTGATGGTCTTGGCCGTGGTGAAGGTCTTGGCCGTGGTGATGGTCTTGGCCGTGGTGGTGGTAGAGGTTGTGGTGATGGTGTTGGTCGTGATGAAGGTCTTGGCCATGGTGATGGTCTTGGCCGTGGTGGTGGTAGAGGTCGTGGTGATGGTCTTGGCCGTGGTGCTGGTAGAGGCCGTGGTGGTGGTGGTGGTGGTAGAGGCCGTGGTGGTGGCGGTAGAGGCCGCGGTGCTGGTGTAGGCCGTGGTGCTGGTGGAGGCCGTGGTGGTGATCTTGGCCTTGGCGGCGGCCATAGTGGAGGAATGTTGTCTTGGCTCAATGGACCATTGCCGTATGTGACTTACTATGATCTTGTAGGTTTTGCACCCCAAAATTTGCTAAGTCCGTGTGCAGCGCCTACGGGCAAGGCGCCACACTATATAGTGCAGCGCCTATTTCTTGGGCGCTGCACAGTAGTGTGCAGCGCCTTGCCCTTGGGCGCTGCACACTGACTTAGCAAATTTTGGGGTGGAAAAGCTACTGGAACGCTCCTGGTGCTCTCTGGACTGGCATGTCCAGGTGTGCAGCGCCTAAGGGCAAGGCGCTGCACTGTAGTGTGGCGCCTTTCCCTTAGGCGCTGCACACCTGGACATTTATTAGGCTGCACCAACTCCCTCCCACCCATCCCCACCCCACACACCCCACCCTCCACCCAAACCCGAAGCTCAGTGCCTCCCCTCTCTTCCCCTCTCAAATCCTTCTCAGAGCCGGAGTATTTGACCGTGGATTTCGAAGCCAACCCCTCCCTTAAGGTAATCTCCTCCGATCCCCTCGTTTTCATCCATAGGAATTGTCACATTTGCTCAAATCTTTCTAGTTTGGGGGAAACCCTAGTTTTTGATAGGATTTGGAAATTTGTGTTTCTTTGCTAATTTGGTATGGTTAGGCTTTCATAGTATGCTAGGGTTAGGGTTATGTGTGTTTGATGTTGGTGTTAGGGTTATGTTGGTGTTAGGGTTGTGGTTATTGTTAAGTGGGGGTTAGGGTTGACCAATAATTCTCGGTTTTGTAGGCATGGATTCATCCGGTTCCATGACGAGGCCACCGTGTGCTAACCAAGAAGACATGCCGAACAAGTGGGAGGACGCATCTTTGGACAAGGTGAAGGATAAAGATGTCAACATCCCGCCATGTTGTTGTGGAGATGTTTGCAAGGTGAAGGTGTCCACCGACCGAAAGAAAGCATGGACGGAAGGGCGGAGATATTTTGTATGCCCGAACTATGCTTATGATCGTGCACTTCCAACTAACGCCTATGACCAACCACCGGTAAGCTCGAGAAGTAAAATGTTACTCTCAAATGTGTGTCAACACTAACAACAAATTTTTATGCAGTCACCGCCTCCTCTATGCAAGTACTTCACGTCGATAGATCTTGAAGTGCCAGAAGATGTGAAAAAGGACCAATACGCAAATTGTCTAAGGCGGAAACAGCGGTTCAAAGAATCATTTCGAAGAGGCTTGAAGGAAGAGCGTCGTCAGAAGGAGAGGATGGAGCGGAAGAAACGAGAGGAGGAGAGGGCACGCCAAGCGAAACTTGCTCGTGAGGAGGAGAGGGCAAGAAAGCTTGCAAAGGCTCGCGAGGCGCAAGAGGAGGACTCGGCACGTGACAAGAAGGGGAAATGGCCTCGATCTACTCAGTAGGGACTTCGCTTCGGTGCACTCGTCGTCAACTATCTTTTAATGAATGTGTCGTGAAGTTGTGAGGGCATGTGAGATGTTGGTGAACTATCTTCTAGGGCAAGCTGCCATTTGTCATTTGTAATGAATGTGCCGTGAACCATGTCGTAGTAATGTTTGAATTGTCTTAAGTTATGAACTCGTCGGCATAAAATTTGTGTTTGTTCAAATTGTTGTGATGCTGCAGTCATTGTAAGTATTATGGATGTGATGCAAGCCAACTGTGGCTCTCTGGATAGCCATGGAAGTAGTGCGGCGCCTAAGGGCAGGGCGCTGCACTGTATAGTGTAGCGCCTAACAGTTGGGCGCCACACAGTACAGTGCATCGCCTAACCGTTGGGCGCTGCAGTGCTGCTATAAGCAAAACTGCAGAAACAGATGCCATTTTGGCCTCCTGCAGCAGCACTCACATAACTAGAACATTAATAAAAGTACTGTAAACTGCACATACTAAACAAAGAGAACTAATAACTTGAACATCATATCATTTAAGACAATTCAACATTACTTCAAGTTCGCAAACACAAATACCACACTAGTAACCTCACAAGTTCATCAATCTAATTAAACATAACCTCACAAGTTCATCAACCTAATTAAACGGCTACAAGTAACATGAACAAGCACTAATGCCTTCCGCGCGTGTTCCTGGTGCCACGCTTGTAGGCAATCTTCTTCCTCCTAGAAGCACGAGCCTCCTCTTCGTGCACTTCCTCCTCCGCCTCCGCCTCCGCCTCCGCCTCCTCCTCCGCCTCATCATCCAAGCTAGCCATCCGCGAGGTCCCTACGACCACCTTTGGGTTGCCTCTATTGTCATAGTCGTTGGGCGTGTACCGGCGTCTGGGCTGCCTAGGCTTGAACACATATGCGGACCGAGCTTGAGCGTCCGCCAAAGTCATGTCATCATCAAGCTCATGGCCCTATCACACAACGAAACAATATGGTGAAGGCCGGTGTCGTAATCAAGTGAGAATCACATCTAAAGGATTAGTCATACCTCTTGGGTGATCCCACCCTCATCATCCATATAAGCATATGAGGAACTCACATCATCCCCCTCATGGTGAGATGCGGGGTCTGATGGTGTACCAGACCTAGAGGCAGATGGTTCATCATATTCAGGATCACGGCAACCGAGAAGGTTCAATAACCGCCTTAACTTCTTGGCCTGACGCTGTAACATGAACAAGTGTGTAAGATATCAAACTTCGCAACATAGACCGGTTCTCATAGTGAATGCAATATGTACCTTGAGGAATGCTCGTAGTGAACCATCATCATTGCCAGTTCCAACCGGTGTCTTCTCCAGAATAGACTGGCTCTCATCAGCTGCTTTCTTGATCTCGATGCGCTGCGGATGAGAAAGAATGAATGTGTTAGCCATTCAAACATGTGTAATACAGTCAACGGGAAAGTAAAGAGGGGAACACTTTACCACATAGTTAATCACCGGAACAGCAGGGACTCCTTGCCCTTGCCTGACATCTCTATTGTACTTCCCCTTTGCTAGATCCTCAAAGTTTACGGGTTCTTCAAGAATATCCTCATTATATGCCGGCGGTCATATCTCAACTCGAGTAGTTCCAATAAACCACCGTACGTAGTTATCAAAAGCAAGTGGGTTGTGCTCACGAAGCAGGGCGCGTGCAGTGCTACGAGCTTGCTCCACACAAAGCTGGAAGTGGGTAACATACGCAGAATGATGCTTGTCCCAATCCTTTATCTTCCGCTGCCTTCTCCTGTCCAACCTGCGTGGTATAAAACCAAACATTAGCACAATCAAAAGGAGTCCCGATGATTAGACAATACGCAGACATGCTCTCTTACCTATGAAGTGCTTTGTCCGTGTCCACCCAATCCGATGGGTGAGGCTGGAAAAGACCAAACTGACGATACACGCGATGCGGCAAATGAAACTCAACCGCCCAGTTGCATATCAGTGGGCACCGCATAAGCCAGAGATCCTTATCCCGCAAGCACATTGGGTTGAGGTGGAACTCCGCGGTGTACCCCAAGCTCTCACCCGCGCCATATGGCTGCCATTCCACCTATGAAACAGGGCAACAATGCAAATTTGATGACTATTTTTCAAGCAAGCATGAGAAAGGACTGAAGTAATGACCTCCTTACCTGCTCAGGCGTAATCGTGTCCAACTCGGCAATGTACTTTTGCTACATGAGATTGACATCGTTTGCCATCTCGGAAACAATATCCCACTTGTAAGCCCACGTGGGGCGCCGTAATTCATCATGTTCATCTGCATACCAAGGATCAAACCTGACGTTCTTCGGGCGTCCAACAGGCAGACGCTCCCAGCTCCATACAGAAAGTAGAAGCAGATTACCACCAATGCCTGCACTAGGTGTGATCCTGCAACACGCATTGTCCAGCTACATATGAAAGAAAAACAATGTTAACTTGACAGCAAGCTTGCATTGCTAATGAAGAAATGAGTTGATCACAAAACAGACAAACTACCTGTCGGTACAAGTAGGCAAGAGTCGCTGAACCCCAGCTCCATTTGCTATCGAAGATGGTCAACGTCTTCAGCCACATCCATGGAGCGTTCTTGCCAGTGGAGTCAGGAAACAAAGTCCTCGACACAACGTACCACATATACACACAAGCATGTGTCTGGATCACATCATCAGTGGCATCCGGAGGGCACGTCGCAAAGTTATTTTGAATCCACGTGAAAGCAGCTCCGGCTGCTTTCCTTTCCCTCTTCTTCTTCTCTTCTCCCTCCTCTACATCATCCTCAGCCTCGGTAGGAGCCATACCGATAAGAGCAATCATCTGCTCGTGCCACCCATCAGAATCGGTGCTCATACAGAGAGGCCTCCCGTCGATAGCAAGACCGGTGATCAACGAGACATCCTCGAGCATCACGGTCATCTCCCCGGTCCGAAGATGGAAACTGTGGGTCTCCGGCCTCCACCGATCAACAAGAACGGACACCAGTGGAGCGTTCAGATTCGGCGTGGACCGGCTGACCAACAGAATCCACGGGAGTAGTCCTGCCTGCTTGATGTACGGTGTGTACCGCTCATCGTAAGGCATGGCAGGACCAGAGACCCCGTGATACCGAATCTTCAGAGGTTCAAGCTTCTGCAAAAAAACAAGTAATGACAAATCTTAGGGCATGTAAATTTCAAGTAAAGGCAAATTTGCAAAATATTTAGATTACTCATTATTACCTTATCCTTCTCGCTCATCATGTAGGCCCGGTGTTGCACGTCGTAGACATTGTCCAGAAGCCAAACCATCCTTACAATTTCAAACAATAAACATATAAGAGTTCATCTTCATCTCAAATATCGGTATACACTAAACATATAACATGTGTTCAACTACAAGAATCTCAACATCTCCTTCTCACACAATGAATATGTCATATGTGTTCAAATAAACTAAACATCTAATATTTCAAATAAACTCAACATCTAATATTTGAAATAAACTCAACATCTAATATATATCTAAACAAACTTCTCATATATGTCTACAAAAATCAACATCTCATAGTTATCTATAAAAATAGGCATCTCATATATATCTAAAAAAACTAAACAATCTAGGGTTTCACTAACAAGAATCATATATTGTGAACTAATAAATAACACTACGGTACTACCAATATGAATACACATCCTAAATCGAGCAAACCAAACAAATCAAGGGTTCCATCAAATCTTGGACAAATCTCTAAAATGGTAACAAATTTACGGAGCAAAAGAAAAAGAACGGAAGAGTTTACCTAGTAGGATGGATTGGGGATCGAATCCACGGATCAAATCTTCAGATCTGAGAGGGATGTGTGGGGGGGGGGATTAGATGGGGGCGCCGCCGCTGCTCTCTGTCCAGAGAGCAAAGAGATGAAGAACTGCCTGGTCGGGCTGGGGCGGCCGCGCTTAAGTCACTATGCAGCGCCTAAGGGCTAGGCGTTGCACGTCAAAGTGTGGCGCCTAGCCCTTAGGCGCTGCACATGTGCGTGTGGGGCCGCAACTGTACCAGGGCTGCCATGGTGGCAGGAGGTGCGACGCCTAAGGGAAGGGCGCTGCACAGTAGGGTGCGGCGCCCAGCTGTCGGGTGCCACACCAAAGGGTCAGTAGAGTGAAATTTTTTCATGACCAGGTCAGTTTGTGATTTGATTTGGGTCTCAGGTCAAATATGTGATTTCTACCTCACTTTTTTTAAACTGAGGCAAAAGAGTTACCTCGTCCACTAATTAAGAAAAAAAACTACCCAGTTAGAAAACCGTCACTACCAAGAGCTCACACACGAACTACTCCCAACTTATGAAGCCACATGGCTAGAAAGGTTGACCGACCAACACATCCAACACAACACTACTCCCACCTCCCAACACCTGGGTCTCAACATCAGAAATGATGCACTATGGACAAGCTGCAAATTGAGAAGAACATCTGGACGAAGATAAGAGACACAGCCGAAGCCACAGTATCGAATGCCGCATCATGAAACTACCTGCATCACACCTTTCACACCACCCTTCTTGTTCTTGCACTTGCTCGATTTCTCCCTACGGATGCCCGAACAAGGCAGAGCTTTCTCCATCAAGAGACATCCGATCGCCTTGCTTCTTGGGCAAACTACCCCCTAAAACTCAAAATTTCCGGAGTTACGCGAGGTGAATTAACAATTCTGTACTTTCCGTCTCGATTTTCTTCTTCTGAAAAGTCTAAAACTATAGAAAGAAACTGGCCGTTAACACCGGATTAATATGTTAGTCCAATAGAAAATGATAAAATTGATCCCAAAGCTATGCCAACGTGATATAAACATAGCGTGAAACAATAAAAAAAGTATAGATAAGTTTGAGATGTATCAGCCGCCTGCTACAGAGAGCTGGTTGTTGGCTTTGGCCCTCTCATCAACGGTGGTCATCGTCTCCAGCACTGGTGGTTGCCGCTTGCAGCACCCAACATCAGGTGGATGTTGTCTCTGTTGGAAAACGTAGCATGCAATTTTAAAAAAATTCCTATGCTCACGCAAGATCTATCTAGGAGATGCATAACAACAAGAGGGGAGAGTGTGTCCACGTACCCTCGTAGACCGAAAGCGGGAGCATTAACTTAACGCGGTTGATGTAGTCGAACGTCTTCATGAATCAACCGATCAAGTACCAAACGTACGACACCTTCGAGTTCTGCACACGTTCAGCTCGATGGCGTCCCTTGAACTCTTGATCCAGTAGAGGTACGAAGGAGTCGATGAGTTCTGTCATCACGCCGGAGGAGTAGACGGTGGAGTGGGGCACCGCACACGGCTAAACAGTTGATGTGCTTTGGGGTGCCCCCTGCCCCCGTATATAAAGGAGGAGTGGAGGAGGTCGGCCACAATGGGCGCGCCCAGGAGGGGGGAGTCCTACTAGGACTCCACTCCTAGTAGGATTCAGCCCCCCCCCTCTTTTTTCCTTCTCATGGAGGGGGGAAAGGGGGAAGGGAGAGGGAAGAGGAGAAGGAAAGGGGGCACCCCCTTCCCTAGTCTAATTCGGACTCCCCATGGGAGGGGGGCACGGCCACCCCTTGTGGGCTGCCTCTCCTCTCCCCTATGGCCCATGTAGGCCCAACAATTCCTCGGGGGGGGGGGGGGGGGGTTGTTCTAGTAACCTCTCGGTACTCCAAAAAATACCCAAACCTTTTCGAAATCATTCCGGTGTCCGAATACTATTGTCCAATATATCAATCTTTACCTCTCGACCACTTCGAGACTCCTTGTCGTGTCTGTGATCTCATTCGGGACTCCGAACTACCTTCGGTCACCAAAACACATAACTCATATAATACATATCGTCATGGAACATTAAGCGTGTGGACCCTACGGGTTCGAGAACTATGTAGACATGACCAAGACACCTCCCCGGTCAATAACCAATAGCGGAGCCTGGATGCTCATATTGGTTCTCACATATTCTATGAAGATCTTTATCGGTCGAACTCGAACCGTAATGTCAACATATGTTATTCCCTTTGTCATTAGTATGTTACTTGCCCGAGATTCGATCATCGATATCCTCATACCTAGTTCAATCTTGTTACAGGAAAGTCTCTTTACTCGTTCCGTAGTGCATCATCCCACAACTAACTTATTAATCACATTTCTTGCAAGGCTTCATATGATGTGCATTACCTAGAGGGCCCAGAGATACCTCTCCGATACTCGGAGTGACAAATCCTAATCTCGATCTATGCCAACCCAACAAACACGTTCGGAGATACCTGTAGAGCATCTTTATAATCACCCAGTTATGTGTGACGTTTGATAGCACACAAAGCATTCCTCCGGAGTCCGGAGTTGCATAATCTCATAGTCGGAGGAATATATATATTTGACACGAAGAGAGCAGTAGCAATAAAACTGAACGGTCATTATGCTAAGCTAATGGATGGGTCTTTTCCATCACATCATTCCACTGATGATGTGATCCCGTTTATCAAATGACAACTCATGTCCATGGCTAGGAAAACTTAACCATCTTTGATCAACGAGCTAGTCTAGTAGAGGCATACTAGGGACACGATATTTTGTCTATGTATTCACACATGTATCAAGTTTCCGGTTAATATAATTCTAGCATGAATAATAAACATCTATCATGAATAAGGAAATATAAAATAACAACTTTGTTATTGCCTTTAGGGCATATTTCCTTCGGTCTCCCACTTGCACTAGAGTCAATAATCTAGATTACATTGTAATGAATCTAACACCCATTGTTGGGGATATAACTATTTGCGTAAGTCGTCCAGGAGGGGCCGGGTTACGTAAAGAAGACTTACCAGAGAGAAGGCCCAAGACCGAAGCATGAAGATGGCAGTTCATAGAGGGCTTAAGGCCCACAGGCGACTCAAGGCCCGTTGTAGTAAACCGCCATAATATATTACTTGTATCATAAGGTAGATTTAACTAGTGACCGAGCCAGACATTGTTTATGAGCCGGCCGGGACTCTGTGAGCCGCAGGGCGTCCACCCGTGTATATAAGGGGACGACCCGCTGGCGGCTTAGAGCAAGAAACAACTCATCAAGAACCGGGCATAGCGTATCTCGCTCCCTGGTCATCGAAATGTCAATACCAACCCAACTAGACGTAGGCCTTACCTTCACCGTAAGGGGCCGAACTAGTATAAACCCTCTCGTGTCCTTTGTCCCGATTAACCCCTTCAAGCTTCCTAGTTGCGATGGCTCCACAACTAAGTCCTTTCACGAGGACATCTGACGTGACAATTCCATGAAAGTTGGCGCCCATCGTGGGGCCAGCGCACGGTGGATTTGAGTTCTTGAAGGGCAACTTCGAAGGGCTCAAGGGATACATAGTGGGCCGGATGACCAAGAGTCGTCGCGGCAAGTTCTACATCGACGACGAAGGTTGGGGCCCCAACGCTGGCTCAATTGAGTACAGGTACCGGGTCCCCTTCGGAGGGATCCACGTCTTCATCGGCCGGATTGGTGAGCCGGGGCCTGAGATGGACAACTGCACCGACCTCGTCGAGACGGCTCAGCGTGCGAAACCTGTCCGAGCTCAACCCGGCATGAAGCGTGTCTTTGTGGGCTGCGTCCACGGAGAAGAGCTTTCTGAAGGACCTGAAGATGGTGGTGAGACGGTCGTCCAGTCTGACGGTGATTCGTCTGCCGGTTCAACAGATTCTCTGTATCAAGTTCAAGACGGTGTACTCGGGGGCTGTTCCGATGGCTTTAGTATTCCGGACCCCCGTGAGCCACTGAATTGGGCAGGAGTTTTCATGGCTGGGACTCAACCCGGGCAAAATTCTATGGCCGCTACTGCAATTACGTCCAGGATAGGAGCGGCCGGGGCAGGAGGCCCTGTGCACCCGCCGGCTCAAGTACTGATAGACCTCATGGACAAGCTGACGGCCCTGTTAACCGCCACAGTTATCCCTGCAAACAAAGATGAGCATGACGCGGATGTGGCATGGGTACGTGAGGAGATAGCTTAGGCCAAGGAGGCCTTGGCAGCTGAGGATACTAGACTAGCTATGGAGCGGGCGGCTCTCGACGCCCGGGCACAGCGTTTGCAGTCAGAGGCTTACCAGCTCACGATGAGCTTAAACGCGTCCAACGAGGTAATGAGGAGGAGACACCAGAAGACCCAATCTCGGTTACCTCTGAATTATGACCCTTGGGTTCTTTTCGCTACACCCGGAGCCGGCCCAAGTAACCCGCCAAACGCCAATCAGTTCATGACATCCGGAGCAGGAGGACCGGCTCAGCGCCGAGAGATGCCACCTCCTCATGTGAGCATGGCACCACCGTGTTATGTGCCGATACCGGAGGGTCACTTTTCCAACCCTATGGAGAATTTAATCGCAGCATCAGCGCGGCTGGCGGCTCTTCCAGTGGACGGTGATGATCCAACAGCGGTGGAGCCCGGAGGATCAGGGAACTTGTTTAGACGGCCCTGGCTCAGCAAGAGACCTATTCGTATAGTCGGGATATGATTCATTCAACTCCTCCGCCTTGGTTAGCACTGCCTCATCAGAACCGGAGCCCGAGTTACAGCAGGCACATGGAGTCTGAAGCTTTGTCAAGCAATGCTCAACACCGTGACCAACATGGTGGCTATAACCCGGTGCAAGACCGAGTACGTCAGGAGAACGAGCGGGCGGCTCAGCTGGCGGCTCAACAGGCGGCACATCAGGATATTCCAGAGTATCCAACGACTTCTACTGAGATGGGAGTAGCCACCAGAATCGGTGGTGTTCCTTGTTTGATACCAGCTTTGCGCAATGTGCGCCTGCCCAAGGACTTCAAGGGACCTCGAAAGGTGCCAAATTACACGGTCGACTTACAACCCGGAGCTTGGATTGAGAGTTATGAGATGGCCATGGAGCTGTTGGAAGTCAGTGACGCGGCAATGGCTAAATATTTCACCATGATGTTAGATGGAACGGCCCGGTCTTGGTTAAAAAGTTTACCACCCAATTCAATTGGTTCGTGGGAGGAGTTAAAAGCCCGTTTTATCCAGAACTTCAAGGATACCTGTAAGCAATCTATGTCAATCGTGGACTTGACGAATTGTAAGCAGGGGGAGGGCGAATCCACCACCCATTGGGTACGCCAGGTCAAGGAGATCATTCATTCATCCGATAAGATGGATGCCGGCTCTGCGGTCCTCATGTTACAGAAAAATTGCAGCTTCGAGCCGCTGAGGCAGAAACTGGGGCGCCTTAAGCATGACTGCAGAGACATGGCTACGCTGATGGCAGCTTTAGTCAAATATGACGATTCTGATAGTACCAAGGATCCCGTGTCTGACATGAGAAGACAGGGAAGGGAAAAAGGAACGACAATGGAAAGGGTCAACAACATAACCCGGCAAATCAAAATGGCATTAAGCGTAAGGCGGGCGGTAAGAGCTTGTAGCCAACGCTAATACACAGGGTAACAATCAGAGATGTAAGGGTAAGTGGCCTCGATCCGGCGGGTCAGGCCCATCTCTTGAGCAGCTACTCAATGAGCCCTGCCCTAAACACGACACCCGGGAGCACCCCGCTACGCACCTGTGGAAAGATTGCGCGATCATGAAGGCGTTTAAAAATTCCAATACCTTTGATGGTAGTCATGGATCTGGCAGTGGTTCAGGGGCTGGCGGCTTTCATGGCCCGGGTGGCGGTTCAAATTCCGGTTTCCAGGGACAGCCGGGTGGAAATAATCAATAGCAATCTGGTCAGGGAGGACAACAGCAGCAGTAGTCGGGTTATCAGAGCCATCCGAAACAGTTGAGTGGTGGGCCATGTGTTTACCACTAGCTTACGCAAACGTGACCAGAATGTTCTTAAGAGGGCCGTAAATTCGGTTGAGCCGGCAATTCCTCGTTATTTGAGATGGTCAGAGCAACCCATCATATGGAGCAGAGAGGATCACCCTCCGCGAGTCGACAATCCGGGTCAGTTAGCCTTGGTGGTAGCACCCCAGGTTGGTGGATATAAATTTACTAAGGTACTCATGGACGAAGGTAGCAGCATCAATATCCTCTATTATGATACTTTCCAGCGCATGGGATTGACTGAGAAGAATCTGAGAACATCCAACACTATTTTCCATGGGGTGGTTCCAGGCAAGTCGGCTTACCCAGTTGGCAAGATCGAGTTGGAGGTGGCCTTTGGAGATGAATATGATTCCAGGGCTGAGAAGTTGACGTTTGAAGTGGTCAAAATCCAGAGTCCATATCACGCCTTGTTTGGGCGACCGGCTTATGCTAAGTTCATGGCACGGCCGTGTTACGTTTACTTGCAGCTCAAGATGCCGGGTTAAAAGGGCACCATCACAGTACATGGGAGTCAAAAGGTGGCTTTGGAATGTGAAGAAGGCGACGCGGCTTACACTGAGACTGCCTGTGCTGCGGAGGAGCTTAAATTTTACCAAGACAATGTGGACCCGGCGGATATGACCTCCCTCAAGAAACCAACTACGGAGCATGACCCGACGTTGAAGTTTAAGTCGGCCGCTGAGACAAAGCTTGTTGATTTTACCCCAGGAGACGCCTCTAAGCAGTTTAGTATCAGTGCCAATTTGGATCCTAAATAGGAAAGCACGCTCATCGAGTTCATCCATGAGAACCGGGACATCTTTGCATGGAAACCTTCTGACATGCCGGGTGTATCGAGGGAACTCGCTGAGCACACACTCAATATTGATCCAAAGTATAAGCCGGTCAGGCAGTTTCTCCGACGCTTCAACAAAGAGAGACGAAAGGCTATTGGGGAAGAGGTCGCCCGGCTCTTAGCGGCCGGGTTTATTGTTAAAGTTTTTCACCCGGAGTGGTTGGCTAACCCGGTGTTGGTGCTCAAGAAGAACGGCACTTGGCGGATGTGTGTGGATTACACGGACTTAAACAAGGCTTGTCCGGCTGATCCCTTTGCTCTCCCCCTATTGATCAAATCATTGATGCTACGGCGGGTTGTGAACGTTTGAGCTTCTTGGATGCTTATTCTGGTTATCATCAGATCAAGATGGCAGTTAAGGACCAGGAGAAGACAACTTTCATCACTCCGTTTGGCGCCTTCTGTTATGTATCTATGCCGTTTGGACTCAAGAGTGCCCAGGCGACTTATCAGTAATGCATGCAGAACTATTTGCACGATCAAATTGGGCGTAATGTTCATGCTTATGTGGATGACATCGTGGTGAAATCCAGAGAAAGGGAAACCCTAATATCCGACTTAAGAGAGACCTTTGACAATCTCCGGGTTTATAAGATGATGCTTAACCCGGCCAAGTGTGTGTTTGGTGTACCTGCAGGCAAGCTCTTGGGTTTTCTGGTGTCAAATAGAGGCATTGAAGCTAATCCGGGGAAGATCACGGCGAGTATCTCTCTGGCTAAGCCGGCGTGTATTAATGATGTTCAGCGCTTGGCGGGCCGTGTTGCTGCATTAAGCCGGTTCATAAGCCGGTTAGGGGAGAAGGCCTTACCGCTATATCAGATGATGAAGAAAACAGATACTTTCATCTGGAGCGATGCTCCTAACACTGCCTTTGAATATTTAAAGAGACAGTTGTCTGAGCCACCGGTTCTTGCGACTCCCATTGATAGAGAGCCGATGTTGTTATATGTGGCTGCTAATTCACGGGCCGTCAGTGTTACCATCGTAGTGGAGCGTAAGGAGGCAGGCAAGGAGCATCCGTTTCAACGGCCGGTTTACTACATCAGCGAGGTGCTCATTGAGTCTAAACAAAGGTATCCACATTGGCAGAAGCTTGTTTATGGTGTGTTCATGGCAAACCGAAAGCTGAAGCAGTACTTCCAAAGTCATCCTATAACGGTGGTAAGTTCAGCTCCTTTGGGAGACATCATTCAAAACAGGGAGGCCACAGGACGAATCGCCAAGTGGGCTATTGAGCTTGGGCCTTACGATTTGAAGTATGTGCCCTGCACTGCCATCAAATCTCAGGCCTTGGTGGATTTTATCAATGATTGGACGGAGTTGCAGGCACCTGAGGAGAAGCCGGAAAATACATATTGGACTATTCAATTTGATGGGTCTAGGCAGTTAGAAGGATCAGGGGCTGGAGTTGTTTTAACTTCCCCTCAAGGTGACAAATTTCGTTATGTGCTCCGGCTCATGTTTCCCTGTACTAACAATGCAGCTGAATACGAGGCTTTGCTCCATGGTCTCCGGATGGCTAAGGAGATGAATTTAAGCCGAGTAAGGTGCTTGGGCGACTCAGACCTCGTGGCTCAACAAGTCTCAGGCACATGGGATTCTAAGGATCCCCTTATGGCGGCTTATCATCGTGAAGTAGATGATGTAGCTGGGTACTTCAAAGGATATCAGGTGGAGCACATTGATAGAAGGAAGAATGAGGCGGCTGATGCGTTAAGCCGGTTGGGCTCTCAGCGTAAGCCGGTGCCGCCTAACACCTTTCTTGATGTTCTGCATAATCCTTCTGTCAAGGTACCTACAGAGGAAGAGCTTGCCGTTCCATACCCGGAGGCACAGTTGGTGGCCGCACTTCACGTCATCCCAGATTGGACATTGCCATACTTGGCTTATATGACCCGGGGAGAGCTGCCTGAGGATGAGACCTTGGCAAGACAAATTGTTAGGCGGTCCAAGTCCATGACAATTGTTAATGGTGAGTTACATCACCTTAGTGTCACAGGGGCGTTCCAGCATTGTGTGTCACCTGCAGAGGGTCAAGAGATACTTCGAGAGATCCATGAAAGAGATTGTGGTCACCATGCCGGCTCAAAGTCTCTGGTGGCCAAGGCTTTCCGTCATGGTTTTTATTGGCTGACGACTCATGCTGATGCGGAGGACCTTGTTAGCAAATGTGACGGATGTCAAAAATTCTCACGACGAGCTCATGTGCCGGCTCAAGAATTGAGGATGATTCCAATTACTTGGCCATTCGCAGTCTGGGGGCTTGACATGGTGGGACCCTTCAAGAGGTCTGAAGACAAAAAGACACACCTCCTGGTGGCAGTGGGTAAATTTACAAAGTGGATTGAGGTAGAGCCGGTCAGTCAGTGTGATGCAGCCACAGCAGTTCAGTTCATCAAAAAGGTGATCTTTCGTTTTGGTTTTCCACATAGCATCATAACTGATAATGGCACTAATCTCTCCAAGGGTGCAATGGAAGAGTTTTGTCAACGAGAGCATATCCGGCTTGATGTTTCGGCTGTTGCTCATCCTCAATCCAATGGTCAAGCATAAAGAGCAAATCAGGAGATCTTAAGGGGTATCAAACCATGGCTCTTGGTACCCTTACAGCAGACTCCGGGTTGTTGGGTGGAAGAGTTACCCTCTGTGCTATGGAGCATCAACACTATGCCTAACAGATCCACGGGTTATACGCCTTTTTTCATGGTTTATGGAGCAGAGGCAGTTCTGCGAAGTGATATCCGGCATGACTCGCCCCGGGTGGCGGCTTATGTTAAGACTGATAATGAAAAAGCTCGACAGGAGGCACTTGACTTGTTGGATGAGGAGCGAGACTTGGCAATAGCCCGCTCAGCGATTTACCAGCAAGACCTTCGTCGATATCACAGCCGCCGGGTTAGAAGAAGAACGTTTTAGGAAGGCGACTTAGTGCTCCGGCTCATCCAGGATCAGTCCAATATGCACAAGCTATCCCCTCCTTGGGAAGGACCCTTTGTGGTCAGCAAAAATCTGAACAACGGGTCATACTACCTCATTGATATTCGAGAATACAAAGACTCACGTAAGTCGGAGGAGGAGACCCGCCGGCCGTGGAATATCGCCCATCTTCGACCTTACTATACTTGAGCCACCGGCTCTTAGGATGTATATATTTTTGACAATGTACATATTATATAAAGCAATAAAGCAGGACCTCTGTCCTTTTTTCCCATAAAGAATGTTTTTATGTCTTCTTTATCAGGTGATGGACACTACCAACAGGGAGCGGATCATATCTGAATCCGGCTTTCCCTTTGGACCGGCTTATGATCATATCTGAATCTAGCCATGATCATTTTGGGGCTTCCTGTTCAAACATGGGTCGTATCCGAACCAAAGAGGACATAGCTGTCGATACCCACTTGATCGGCATACTGGCAAACCTACTTGGGGGCTTCTTGATCATATTTGAATCATAGCTTAACCCCTTTGGGTCTGACGTGGATCGTATACGAATCAGCGTCATTAAACAAATCTTATGGTCACTTGGGGGCTTCCTGTTCAAACATAGGTCATATTCGAACCAAAGAGAACATAGTTGTCGATACCCACTTGATCGGCATCGCCAAGCCACTGGGAGCTATATGATCGTATCCGAATCTTAGCTTAACCCCTTTGGAACGGTTTACTGATCGTATCTGAATCAAATGCCTGTAAAGTATTTTGATTGTCCTGAAACCTTGTGAAAAGCATTATGAGATGTTTTTGTCTTGCCGATTTAATATTCATCACCCCAGGTTATTAAGCGCCGGGTGAACATCATATGAGCCGGGAAGATTATCACAGGATCGCAGGTATGCTATTATGCTTAAGTTTCACAGAATATAGTCATAAACTAGCCTGTATATCTGTTTTGTGGTTTGTGTTCCGGGTTATTACTTCCTGTGCAGAATAAGGCAGGAAAAATTTAACACATCAAGGAAGTAAAAGCCAGCAATACCTAGCAGTAGCGACTTACGAAAAGTGTTAAGCGCTAGGAGCATGCGCGAAGTCATGATGAGCATTGAGAGGTTTTTCTACCCTATTACAAGACTCCCCGAGTCTGAATAAATGAAGCATTGTTTTTTCCAAAACATCTGGCGGTTCACTCCATCGGTGGGCTTGAAGCCTCCGGGTTATCCTTCTCCGCTTCTCCGTCGGCTGTTTTGTCCTGGAAAGTTGACGAGGCCCAGTCAATACTGCTCAAAGCTTCAAATTCAGCTTCATCATCTATTAAATCGGCCGGGTCCACTTCAGGGGATAAAGTATGCTTACGAATTGGAGGGATCAGGCTGATTTGATCATATGGAGTGTTTGGGATTCTCCGGTTCTCATTGTCATAAGCCGGCGCATACTTGCTAAGGTCAGTGTCGTTTCCAATAAGGGTTGCCACGAGACGTATGGCTTTGACGCAGGCGGTGAAATCATGGTCGTCAAATGCAGTGCCGTTTTCCTTCAGACTTGGGTACCCAAGGGCAAGGTTGGCCGGGTCTAGTTCTGGGAGCCATGCTTTAGCCCGGCTCAATGCGGCCACGGCCCCGGCTCTTGAGGACGCCCGCCTTAAGTCTTGGATCCGCTGAGGAAGGAAAGCGAGGCTCTTCAACACGTCTTGCAGAAGGCGAGGATGTGGAGTTGATAAGGCTACAACGGCCAAGGCGCGTTGTGACCCGGAGTATAGCTGTTCCACTAATGTGTAAATTGCTTTAAGCTTGATCAGCATGTTTTGCTTCAGATTGGTACTCCTGGGGCCTGGATGTGTATAAGCATAACAGTCAACCGGAAGTGATTATTACAATAGTCATTGTAAGGTTACAAAGTTTGAAGTTTTGCCTGATGACTTACCGAAGATGGCTGAAACCATTTGAGATATCTGCCGTTTTAAGTCGGACAGCTCGGTTGTTGCTTCTGCAAGAGATGCTTCTGCTGTTTCGGCCTGAGTCACCAGGGAAGCCTTCTCGTCAGCCCAAGTTCTCTTCTCCGATTCAAAATTCTTCTTCAACTTCTCATTTTCAGAGACGCTGAATTCGAATTTAGAATTGGCTTTCTGAGTTTCGAGTTCTTGAGTCTCCAGACGACTCTTCAGGACAACAAGCTCCGATTCAAATTGACTTATAGTGGCTTGCATCGATACCGGGTTATGGTAAGGATAATAGAAAGGTAACATTCAAGTCCCAAGCATTTTACAAGTAAAGATACGTGGCACTTGGGGGCTAACATACGTTGAAGAGTTTTAAACTTATCATGTCGGGTCACACATATTAAGTTTCAAGCACTTTACAAGTAAAGATATTTGACACTTGGGGGCTAATGTGTGTTGCAAATTTCCAACTATCATGTTATCACCGGGTTAAATATATTCTCTTTGAACCGGTTAGTTTAATAAGTAAAGCAGATTTCTAGGTCTACAGCATATTTATTCATAAGCACTAGACTTGGGGGCTGGTACAGTATGTAAGATGCAGGTAAAAAGTACAAGTTATACCTCAGATTTGTGTTGTATTTGTTTTACCATGTCAATTTCCAGGTCACGGCTATTATGCACTTGATTCAAATAGACCGAGACTATATCACCAATGCTTAAATGATCATAATCAGTAATGTCCTGCTTGGCTTTTCGACGTTGGGAAAATTCTTCCTTGATGGAACATTTGGCAAGGACGGTAGGCCGCCCTGGTTCAACAAACTGAGACTTCACAATCTCAACTTCTGGGTCATTTGTCTTGACCGGGCTAGGAGTATCCAGGTCATTTGTGTTGAGAGTATCTTCGGCAGGCGGATCAGAGGTTGGCACTGGAATATCAGAAGCCGGGTCAGGCGGCGGTTGATGGGTAGAGCTGTCTAGAGCAGACGCATTAATCACCGGTTCATCCATGACCGGTTCCTCGGACGGCTTATTCTTCTTTGCCCGTTTACTGGGCTTCACCTGCATGCTGTTAACAAAAGCAGAAGGATGAATGTGCAAGCATGGGTAAAGTAAAAAGTGCATAAGGTTACATTACCCGGGAGCAGTTTTGAAAGCCGGCATGTTTGACTGCATGGATTCACCGGAAGAAGGAGAGGTATCCTGATAATTGGAATCAGACGAATTGAGAGGATGGCGAATTAAGCCCGCTAAAGGTAAAACAGAACGTAAAGCGGAGATAACCTCAGTCTGATGCTTCCTGGTTACGTTAGGTAAGCCGGAGGAGAGTTCCGCATCCTTGTTGTTCCGGGTCTGCCTCCGGTTCTCAAGTTGTTGTTGCTTCAAAATAAATTGAGGATCTTGAGAAGCATGAGCATGTGAAAATCTTACTTTCCGGGGCACCCTTCAGATCTTTTGCTTTGGCAAAGGCTCTGAGTCGGAGGAGATTATAGTTACCTCTTCATTGTCTGCTCGACTGTTCCCCGTATCCTCCTGAAGGGATAGAATGTCAGACAGGTAATAACAAGGGAATTAAGAAAATTTAAAGATTACCTCTTCATCATCCAAAGAACTACCCTCCAATCTGAGTAAGTCGGAGGCGCTGGGTTTCTTCTTCTTTGAGGTTCCCGTCTTGGCAGCTTTCCTTTCGGCTTTCTTGGTCGTCCTGGCCTGTTTGGCAGCCTCATGGTCATATTTGGCCTTCCAGAAGTTATCATCAGCCTGTGGAAAGGATAAGGAATTATGAGTACCAAAAAAGGTATAATATAGCAAAAAGTATTTATTACGATTGATAACTTACTGCAGGGGCCGAGTTATTCTTGCAAAAGGGGAGTAAGCCGAAGGCGTTGCTCGTCACAGTGCCCTCCTTCAGCAGCGACTGGGTTGTAGCATCCACCACGTCATCTGGTAAGTCGTCAGGGCTATGGCGTAACGAGTCATCCTTTTCGCCTGTGTAAGTACACATTAAGCCGGAACGGCGGCTTAATGGAAATACTCGCCAAGTGACCCAGACTCGGACCAGATCGATGCCGTTTAAACCATTTCCTAAGAGAGCTTTGATCTTCTTGATGGTGGGATTGAGAGGCAGACGTTCAACGGTTGTCAGCTTGTCTGGTAGCTGATGGTTAGACTCAAGGCGCAGAGCACGAAAGCCGGGCAGAGGCTTCTCATCAGCTAGAGAAGTGTCATGATAGTAGAACCATGTCTGATGCCAAGATTTTGGGTGACTCGGCAACTCAGCATAAGGAAAAAAGACAGTCTCTCCATCACTGGATTGAGATGCCGCCAAGCTCAAGACTGGGCCCGTTGGCACGTTCATTTTGCCGGTTCATGTAAAAAAGTTCCCTGAACAATAGCAGACTTGGCTCCTCTCCCAGGTACACCTCGCAGAAGACTTGAAAATTGCAAATATTTGACACGGAATTGGGTCTGATGTCTTGAGGTCTAAGGTCAAAGAAATTCCAAACCTCCCTGAAGAATTTTGAGCCAGGAGGAGCAAATCCACGGCTCATATGATCCGTAAAAATTATTACTTCCCCTGCCTTGGGGTGAGGCTTATCTTCAGACGGGTCAGGGGCACGATAAGACATGACCTCCTTTTTTGGCAGATGTCCAGACTTCACAAACTCAGCCAGTTTGCTATTGGTAACTATGGATGGAACCCAATTGCAAGTTACAGGGGCCTTGGTAGCCTTAGGAGCCATAACAACAATTGGCCTATGGAAAAACAAGAAGATCCGGTTCAATTTTAACCCGGGGGAAAAATCTTAATTATTCAAGGTGGTGGCTTAATGAGGGGCCTAATGATATAAGGATGACTGTGCAACAATATTTAAGCCGCTACAAGTATCAAGTGCAGTTCAAAATTCTTCCGGTCATGAGGAGCAATTAAGGTTCTGTGTCATTTATTTAAACCGGACACCTCGACAGTTGTGTTTAAGGGCATTTACCAGAAGAAGTTTTTCTGGGTGATAAAAACAAAGTTTCATAGATGACAGTTATTACTCCGGATCAAATTATTGCTCTGAAAAGAAAATTTTCTAGACCTAAAAATAGGGCAGTGCATTCGAGGAGGGCTTCCAAACAAGGGAAATGAGATCTATTTATATGCAAGATCAATACAAACAAGTACTGCAACAGCTCTACGTAGTTTTTTCAATCTAAACAGGGCATTGGAGGTAAGAACTAGCGAGGGTTTGCGTCGGGCGGTGATGAACGCCGACGAACTCGACAGAGTCCTAATGCAGATCTGAGAAAGGGAAGGAGGAGAACTCATGGATGCAGACGAGCTGCGGAGGTTCGCCGTCGATCTCTGGTCAGAGTCAGGTTGATGCACCGGCCCGAGTCGGTGAAAACGAGGGGTTCGACGGCGGCGGTGGCGGAGCTCGAGAGAAGCAAGAGGAAGAGGATGACTGAAAGAGGGAAGGGTGAAAGACCTAGGTCGCCCTATTTATAAGAAAAGACTGACCGAGATGGCGCAAGAAACGAGGAGGCCAAAACATCATTATCCAGCGGCCCCGACGCCTCAATTTTCGGGATGGTCAGTAAGGGCAAAGATCCATTGGAAGATATGACGGAGTAAAAATAAAGTTTTATTGGAGATGACATCACAGTGATTTAACCTGGGGTCAGATGATGATGTCACGACGGGTTAAAATCTTCATGCAAGACAAAAGACTAAGGACAGTTTCATGAGGTATTTTAAGATTGACATGAACAGGTTCAAATCAATCTGGGGCCTAATGTTGGGGATATAACTATTTGCATAAGTCGTCCAGGAGGGGCCGGGTTACGCAAAGAAGACTTACCAGAGAGAAGGCCCAAGACCGAAGCATGAAGATGGCGGTTCATAGAGGGCTTAAGGCCCACAGGCGACTCAAGGCCCATTGTAGTAAACCGCCATAATATAGTACTTGTATCATAAGGTAGATTTAACTAGTGACCGAGCCGGATATTGTTTATGAGCCGGCCGGGACTCGTTGAGCCGCAGGGCGTCCACCCGTATATATAAGGGGACGACCCGCTGGCGGCTTAGGGCAAGAAACAACTCATCGAGAACCGGTCATAGCGTATCTCGCTCCCTGGTCATCGAAACGTCAATACCAACCCAACTAGACGTAGACCTTACCTTCACCGTAAGGGGCCGAACTAGTATAAACCCTCTCATGTCCTTTGTCCCGATTAACCCCTTCAAGCTTCCTAGTTGCGATGGCTCCACAACTAAGTCCTTTCACGAGGACATCTGACGTGATAATTCCACGACACCCATGGAGTCTTGATGCTGATCATGTTTTGCCCATGGAAGAGGCTTAGTCAACGGGTCTGCAACATTCAGATCCATATGTATTTTGCAAATATCTATGTCTCCCTCCTTGACCAAATCTCGGATGCAATTGAAGCGTCTCTTATGTGTTTGGTCTTTTTGTGAAATCTGGATTCCTTCGCCAAGGCAATTGCTCCAGTATTGTCACAAAAGATTTTCATTGGACCTGATGCACTAGGTACTACACCTAGATCGGATATGAACTCCTTCATTTGCTGCTTCCGAAGCAGCTATGTACTCTGCTTCACACGTAGATCCTGCCACGATGCTCTGCTTGGAACTGCACCAACTGATAGCTCCACCATTCAATAAAAATATGTATCCGGATTGTGACTTAGAGTCATTCCGATCAGTGTCAAAGCTAGCGTCGACGTAACTATTTACGAGAAGCTCTTTGTCACCTCCATAAACGAGAAACATATCCCTAGTCCTTTTCAGGTACTTCAGGATTTTCTTAACCGTTGTCCAATGATCCACTCCTGGATTACTTTGGTACCTCCCTGCTAAACTTATAGCAAGGCACACATCAGGTCTTCTACACAGCATAGCATACATGATAAAACCTATGGCTGAAGCATAGGGAATGACTTTCATTTTCTCTCTATCTTTTGCAGTAGTCGGGCATTGAGTCTGACTCAACTTCACACCTTGTAACACAGGCAACAACCCTTTCTTTGACTAATCCATTTTGAACTTCTTCAAAACTTTATCAAGGTATGTGCTTTGTGAAAGTCCTATCAAGCGTCTTAATCTATCTCTATAGATCTTGATGCCCAATATATAAGCAGCTTCACCGAGGTCTTTCATTGAAAAACTCTTATTCAAGTATCTTTTTATGCTATTCAGAAATTCTACATCATTTCCAATAAATAATATGTCATCCACATATAATATTAGAAATGCTATAGAGCTCCCACTCACTTTCTTATAAATACACGCTTCTCCAAAAGTCTGTATAAAACCATATGCTTTGATCACCTCATCAAAGCGTATATTCCAACTCCGAGATGCTTGCACCAGTCCATAAATGGATCGCTGGAGCTTGCACACTTTGTTAGCACCTTTAGGATCGACAAAACCTTCTGGTTGCATCATATACAACTCTTCTTTAAGAAATCCATTAAGGAATGCAGTTTTGACATCCATTTGCCAGATTTCAAAATCATAAAATGTGGCAATTGCTAACATGATTCGGACAGACTTAAGCATCGCTACGGGTGAGAACGTCTCATCGTATTCAACTCCTTGAACTTGTCGAAAACCTTTTGCGACAAGTCGAGCTTTATAGACAGTAACATTATCATCTGCGTCAATCTTCTTCTTGAAGATCCATTTATTCTCTATGGGTCGCCGATCATCGGGCAGATCCACCAAAGTCCACACTTTGTTCTCATACATGGATCCTATCTCAGATTTCAGGTCTCAAGCCATTTATCGGAATCTGGGCTCATCATAGCTTCTTCATAGTTCGTAGGTTCGTCATGTTCAAGTAACATGACCTCCAGAACAGGATTACCATACCACTCTGGTGCGGATCGTGCCCTGCCAGACCTACGAGGTTCTGTAGCAACTTGATTTGTAGTTTCATGATCTTTATCATTAGCTTCCTCTCCAGTTGGTGTAGGCATCACGAGAACATATTTCTCGGATGAACTACTTTCCAAATTGAGAGTAGGTACAATTACCTCATCAAGTTCTAATTTCCTCCCATTCACTTCTTTTGAGAGAAACTCCTTCTCTAGAAAGGTTTCGTTCTTAGCAACAAAAATCTTGCCTTCATACTTGTGGTAGAAGATGTACCCAATTCTTTCCTTAGGGTATCCTATGAAGACACATTTCTCTGGTTTGGGATCGAGCTTATCGGGTTGAATCCTTTTGACATAAGCATCGCATCCCCAAACTTTAAGAAACGACAGCTTAGGTTTGTTGCCAAACCACAGTTCATATGGTGTCGTCTCAATGGACTTTGATGGTGCCCTGTTTAAAGTGAATGCAGTTGTCTCTAATGCATAACCCCAAAACGATAGTGGTAAATTGGTAAGAGACATCATAGATTGCACCATATCCAATAAAGTGCGGTTACGACGTTCGGACACACCATTATGTTGTGTTGTTCCAGGTGGCGTGAGCTGTGAAACTATTCCACATTGTTTTAAATGAAGGCCAAACTCGTAACTCAAATATTCTCCTCCACGATCAGATCGTAGAAACTTTATTTTCTTGTTACAATGATTCTCCACTTCACTCTGAAATCTTTGAACTTTTCAAATTCAGACTTGTGTTTCATTAAGTAGATATACCCAATCTGCTCAAATCATCTGTGAAGGTCAGGAAATAACAATACCCGCCATGAGCATCAACACTCAATTGACCGCATACATTGATATGTATTATTTCCAATAAGTCACTAGCTCATTCCATTGTTCCGGTGAACAGAGTTTTAGTCATCTTTCCCATAAGGCACGGTTCGCAAGTATCAAATGATTCATAATCAAGTGATTCCAAAATTCCATCTTTATGGAGTTTCTTCATGCGCTTTACACCGATATGACCCAAACAACCGTGCCACAAATTAGTTGCACTATCATTATCAACTTTACATCTTTTGGCATCAATATTATGAATATGTGTATCATCAGGATCAAGATTCAGTAGAAATAGACCACTCTTCAAGGGTGCATGACCATAAAAGATATTACTCATATAAATAGAACAACCATTATTCTCTGATTTAAATGAATAACCATCTCACAATAAACAAGATCCATATATAATGTTCATGCTCAACGCTGGCACCAAATAACAATTATTCAGGTCTAAAACTAATCCCGAAGGTAGATGTAGAGGTAGTGTGCTGATGGCGATCACATCAACCTTGGAACCATTTTTGATGCACATCGTCACCTCATCCTTAGCCAATCTTCATTTAATCCGTAGTCCCTGCTTCGAGTTACAAATATGAGCAACCGAACCGGTAAAATACCCAGGCGCTACTACGAGAATTAGTAAGGTACACATCAATAACATGTATATCAAATATACCTTTGCTCACTTTGCCATCCTTCTTATCTACCAAATACTTGCGGCAGTTCCGCTTCGAGTGACCAGTCCCTTTGCAGTACAAGCACTCAATTTCAGGCTTGGGTCTGATACGTCTCCGTCGTATCTACTTTTCCAAACACTTTTGCCCTTGTTTTGGACTCTAACTTGTATGATTTGAATGGAACTAACCCGGACTGACGCTGTTTTCAGCAGAATTGCCATGATGTTGTTTTATGTGCCAAAAACAAAAGTTCTCGGAATGACCTGAAACTCCACGGAATATCTTAGAATAAATAATAAAAAATCCTCGCCAAAGATGAAGACCAGGGGCCCGACACCCTGTCCACGAGGGTGGGGGGCGCGCCCCCCTACCTCGTGGCCCCTCTGGATGCCCTCCGACGCCAACTCCAACTCCATATATTGGCTTTCAGGGAGAAAAAACCCAGAGAGAAGAAATCATCGCGTTTTACAATACGAAGCCGCCGCCAAGCCCTAATCTCTCTTGGGAGGGCTGATCTGGAGTCCGTTCGGGGCTCCAGAGAGGGGATTTCGTCGCCGTCGTCATCATCAACCATCCTCCATCACCAATTTCATGATGCTCACCGACGTGCGTGAGTAATTCCATCATAGGCTTGCTGGACGGTGATGGGTTGGATGAGATTTATCATGTAATCGAGTTAGTTTTGTTAGGGTTTGATCCCTAGTATCCATTATGTTCTGAGATTGATGTTGCTATGACTTTGCTATGCTTAATGCTTGTCACTAGGGCCAGAGTGCCATGATTTCAGATCTGAACCTATTATGTTTTCATGAATATATGTGTGTTCTTGATCCTATCTTGCAAGTCTATAGTCACCTACTATGTGTTATGATCCGGCAACCCCGAAGTGACAATAATCGGGACCACTTCTCGGTGATGACCATAGTTTGAGGAGTTCATGTATTCACTATGTGCTAATGCTTTGTTCCGGTTCTCTATTAAAAGGAGGCCTTAATATCCCTTAGTTTCCAATAGGACCCCGCTGCCACGGGAGGGTAGGACAAAAGATGTCATGCAAGTTCTTTTCCATAAGCACATATGACTATATACGGAATACATGCCTACATTACATTGATGAACTAGAGCTAGTTCTGTGTCACCCTATGTTATGACTGTTACATGATGAACCACATCCGGCATAATTATCCATCATTGATCCGGTGCCTACGAGTTTTCTATATACTGGTTCTCACTTATTTACTTTTCCGTTGCTACTGTTACAATCACTACAAAATACCAAAAACATTACTTTTGCTGTCTTTACTTTTGTTACCGTTACCACCACTATCATATTACTTTGCTACTAAACACTTTGCTGCAGATACTAAGTTTCCAGGTGTGGTTGAATTGATAACTCAGCTGCTAATACTTGAGAATATTCTTTGGCTCCCCTTGTGTCGAATCAATAAATTTGGGTTGAATACTCTACCCTCGAAAACTGTTGCGATCTCCTATACTTGTGGGTTATCAAGACCTTTTTCTGGCGCCGTTGCCGGGGAGCATAGCTCTATTCTTTGAGTCACTTGGGATTTATATCTGCTGGACACTATGAAGAACTTGAAAGACGCTGAGACCAAGATTTTACCCTCAACTACGAGGGGATGTAAGGAACTGCCATCTAGCTCTGCACTTGATTCACCTTCTGTTATAAACAAGCTAGCGACACCTAAACCTGCTTCTGCTATTCATTCCAATATGTCGCATGTTATTGATGATGCCACTTCTGCTATGCATGATACTTATGATGAAACTACTTCTATGCTTGATACTACTGTGCCTCTTGGTGAATTTCTAGATGAACAAATTTCTAAGTCTAGAGAAAGAGAAATTATTGAAACTGAACACGATGATGTTAGTGATGATGAAAATAGGCCTGCTATTCCTGAGGGTTACCTTTTTAATGTTGAATCTACTGAAGCTATTCTTGCTTGCCAGGATAGTCTTGAACGTAATAGGTTGCTAGTTAAATGGAGTAAAGAATCTTTTAGAGGTAGGATGAGACCCGACTCTGCTTTTGCTACTTCACCTATCTGTGTTCTTGATCAGGATTATTATGATTTTTCTGTTGATCCGGATATAATTACTTTGGTTGAATCTGATCCTTTTTATGGCTATGAATCTGAAACTGTTGTGGCACATCTTCGTAAGTTAGATGATATAGCTGCCCTGTTTACTAATAATGAGAGATCGCGCTACCTTTATTTACTCAAAATATTTCGGTTCTCATTAAAGGGTGATGCTAAGATATGGTTTAATTCTCTTGATCTTGGTTGTGTGCAAAGTCCCCAGGATATGGTTTATTACTTCTCTGCTAAATATTTCCCTGCTCATAAGAAACAAGCTGCTTTGAGGGATATATATAATTTTGTGCAAATTGAAGAGGAGAGTCTCCCACAAGCTTGGGGGAGGCTTCTCAAGTTACTTAATGCTTTGCCTGATCATCCTCTTAAGAAACCTGAAATACTTGATATCTTTTATAATGGACTAACTGATGCTTCCAGAGATTACCTGGATAGTTGTGCTGGTTCTCTTTTCAGGGAAAGAACACTGGATGAAGCTGAAATTCTATTGAATAATATGTTGACAAATGAAAATAATTGGGCACCTCCTAAGCCAGCTCCTGAGCCAATTACTGAGCCTATTCCTAAACCAACTCCGAAGAAGAGAGGTGTTCTATTTCTCAGTCCCGAAGATATGCAAGAGGCAAAGAAATCTATGAAAGAAAACGGTATTAAAGCTGAAGATGTTAAGAATTTACCTCCTATTGAAGAAATACATGGTCTTAATTTACCGCCTTTTGAAGAAGTATATGATCTCAACTACTTATTTACTGCAGAACCTCCCGATATCCCGACACAGGTAGTAAAGGTAAATTCTCTCTATAGATATGATAAAGCTGAAGTCCCTCCTACTAAAATTGCTAGTTAGTGCTTGGATGAGTTTGATGACTTTATGTTTAAGCAAGATGACTTTAATGCTTATTTTGGTAGACAATTAAAACAGAATACCTTTATGATTAAACGCTTGAGTGATTATATGGCTAATATTAGAGGTGAACTTAAACTTGTTAGCAAACATGCTTCTATGGTTACCACTCAAGTAGAACAAGTACTTAAAGCTGAGAAAGAAGTGCTTAATGAAATGAATAGTAAGAAAAATGATTATGCTGTTAGAGTGGCTACTAGAACTGGTAGAATGACTCAGGAACCTTTGTATCCTGAAGGCCACCCTAAGAGAATCGAGCAAGATTCTCAGAGAAATAATGTTGATATGCCTAGTTCTTCTAAAAGGAAGAAAAAGAAAAATGATAGTACTGTGCAAACTTCTAGTGAACCTATTGCTGAACCACCTGATAATCCAAATGATATCTCTATTTCTGATGCTGAAACACAATCAGGTGATGAACATGAACCTAGTGATAATGTTAATGATAATGTTCATGATTGATCTCAACCTAGTAATGATAATGATGTAGAAGTTGAACCTGCTGTTGATCTTGATAACCCACAATCAAGGAATCAACGCTATGATAAAAGAGACTTCGTTGCTAGGAAACATGGTAAAGAAAGGGAACCATGGGTTCAGAAACCCATGCCTTTTCCTCCGAAACCATCCAAGAAAAAGGATGATGAGGATTTTGAGCGCTTTGCTGAAATGATTAGACCTATCTTTTTGCGTATGCGATTAACTGATGTGCTCAAAACAAATCCTTATTCTAAGTATATGAAGGATATTATTACTAATAAAAGAAAGATACCTGAAGCTGAAATTTCCACCATGCTTGCTAATTATACTTTTAAGGGTGGAATACCAAAGAAACTTGGAGATCCAGGAGTACCTACTATACCATGCTCCATTAAAAGAAATTATGTTAAAATGCTTTTGATTGGAGCCGGTGTTAGTGTTATGCCTCTCTCTTTATATCGTAGACTTGACTTGAATAAGTTGACACCTACTGAAATATCTTTGCAAATGGCTGATAAATCAACTGCTATACCTGTCGGTATTTGTGAGGATGTGCCTGTTGTGGTTGCAAACGTTACTATTTTAACGGACTTTGTTATTCTTGATATTCCTGAGGATGATAGTATGTCTATTATTCTTGGAAGACCTTTCCTTAATACTGCAGGGACTGTTATTGATTGCAACAAAGGCAATGTCACTTTTCATGTTAATGGTAATGAGCACACGGTACACTTTCCGAGAAACAACCTCAAGTTTATAGTATCAACTCTATTGGAAAAATTCCATTGATTATATTTGGAGGTTTTGAATTTCCTCTCCCTACTGTCAAGAAGAAATATGATATACTTATTATTGGGGATGTCCATATCCCCGTTGAGGTAACATAGTGTTATTCGAAATTTCTCTGGTTTCATGTTAATCGGAATGAGTTTGTTAACAAGACTTGATCAACCTTGTTAGTGGATTCATTTTGATGAGCATGAGATGGATGAAACTAGAAGCACAACCTTCTGTACCCTCTTTATATTTTCGGTTACTTAGTAGAAATAAAGTAAAATAGTATTTTTCTGTCTGCCTCCCGACTTATCCGTGCAATATAAAAATATGCCGAAAATGAAAGTCCTCAGAATGCCATGCCAATTTAATATGATTTTTTCGGGAATATTTGAGGATTTTTAGTGCAAAAATTACCGCGGCAGGAGCTGCCACCTGGTCACGAGGGTGGAGGGCGCACCCTACCCCCTAGGCGCGCCCCCCTGCCTCGTGGGCCCATGGTGGCCCTCCTCCACTTATCCCTGCACCCATCTTCTTCCTCTGCCTCACACAAACACGAAAAACCAACACAAGCACGAGTTCCAGCCCCGGTTGCTGTGATTCTCGATCTCCTTGCTAAAAGCACCTCTCACAAAACTGCTTGGGGAGATTGTTCCTTGGTATGTGACTCCTCCTTTGGTCCAATTAGTTTTTGTTCTAGTGCTTTATTCATTGCAAATTTGTGCTGCATAGGTGACCATGTTCTTGAGCTTGCATGTCAAATTTATATGGTTCCAAGTAGTGCCAATGCTTTATATATGCTCTAGGCACTTGTAGGAGTTGATGCTATCAATTTTATTGAAGTTGGTTCGCTTTTATTTGAAGTTACTAAAAATTTCAGAAATATTTCAGAGGAAACAATATGTTTAGGAGGATGTTCCAAGGTGGCTCTTCAAGGAAGCAAGGTCCCAGGCTTGCAATACATGATGCTGACGAGGAACCACCAAGAGATGCTCCTGTGAGGCCCTGTGAATGGCCTTCGGAAAATTTTATGAATCAAGTGGGAATCAAAGAAGAATTTAGCGCATATTTGCGCAACACTGGTCTTGAGGACTTTGAAGCTGACAAATGCCCCCAGTATCGTTACCTCACAAGTTCATTTGTGGGGAGGTTTGATTTTTCATCTTCGCGTAATTCTCCTTCAGTCATGTTTGACCTTTATGACAAATCTTATACCATGGAGTTAGAAGATTTCACTCTTGCATGCAAACTTCCATCTTGGGGTAGTATCAGGGATCCCCCTAAATCTGAATATAGAGACTTTCTTGCTAGAATAACTGTGGGGGAATCTAGAGATATAGCGTAGGCCACTATAGGGAGCATTCACTTTCCTGCTTTACATTATTTTGCTCTCTTCATTGGTAGATGCATAAATGCTAAGGATGAAGCATGTCACATGTGTGCCCCTGATCTCAGCATTCTCAGAAGGCTGTGTTAGGGGACCAAGCTTATCATATGGGAGCCATTGTAGCTCGTAGGTTGCATCTAATAGACGTAACGGAGATTTCTTTGGAGGAATTTATGCAACCCGCTTAGCTAATTTCTTGATGTAGACATTCGTGAGGGTGATATGGAGTTACCCCCTTCTTATTTAGATCTTGATTCTATGTTTTCCCACCAGTTCATTGAGAGGACTGGACCACCTTTCAGTATCGACTAATCTTTAACAAACGGCATGTGGTCCGTGTTGCTCTTCCTGCTCCTACCTTCTTTGATTTTCAGGCAAGAGGAAAATATATTATTACTAGAGAGGAGGCAGATGAATATGAGAGGAGAGCGGAGGCATCTCGACGCCACGCTGCAATTCAGGAGGCGATAGCAGCTGCATTGCAGTACGACCCCAGCTACACCTACGGGTATCCGCCAGGCCATCCCTGGCAATAGACCAACTTAGGCCAAAAGCCTAAGCTTGGGGGAGTACGTATTTCCCATTGACATTACATTCATGTTCACACACACTCATTGCTAGATGTCGGTGTTCATACTCTTTCACTGTAATATTCATGCTAGTTTATTTTCTTTTTCCTGCTTCTTCTTGTGTGTTTATTAAACATTTAGAAAAACAAAAAAATTAGTACTACTTTATTTCTTTGCTGTAGTAGTTAAAAAGGAAAACCCAAAAATATTTCCCGTTCTTCTTTTGCTTGTTGGGAGCTTTCCCGTGTAAATAGTTTTCTTTTCATTTCTTTTCTTTGGGGGTCGAGAAGACCATATTGAAAATGCTTAGTGGCTCTTATATGCTTTATTGCTTATCTAACTTAGAGCCCATATTACTCGTCTTCTCTCTTGAGTTGAATGCTTGCAGATTCCAGCTTAGTCCAATGCACGTGCACTCTTATTATTATACACACCGTTCGGTCATGCAAGTGAAAGGCAATAATGATGATATATGATGGACTTATTGGGATGAGAAAAGCTGGTATGAACTCGACCTCTCTTGTTTTTGTAAATATGATGATGCATCGTTCCTGATTCAGCTATTATGAAGTAAACATATTTGCAATGACATTTAGAGATTATAGTTGCTTGTGCCATGCTTGATTAGATATGAGTTATAATGGTTTACCTTGCGTGCCAACATGCTATTAGAATGATTATGATGTGGTATGATGGGATGGTATCCTCCTTCAAATGAATTGAGTGACTAGACTTGGCACATGTTCACGCATGTAGTTGAATCAAATCAACATAGCCTTCATGATATTTATGTTCATGGTGGATTATATCCTACTCATGCTTATATTCGGTGTAAATTAATTTTAATGCATGTTTACGACTGTTGTCGCTCTCTCAGTTGGTCGCTTCCCAGTCTTTTGCTAGCCTTCACCTGTACTAAGCGGGAATACTGCTTATGCATCCAAACTCCTTAAACCCCAAAGTTGTTCCATATGAGTCCACTATACCTTCCTATATGCGGTATCTACCTGCCGTTCCAAGTAAATTTGTATGTGCCAAACTCCAAACCTTCAAATGAAATTCTGTTTTGTATGCTCGAGCAGCTCATGTGCAACTAGGGCTGCCTATATCTTCCATGCTAGGTGGGTTATTCTCAAGAGGAGTGGACTCCGCTCCTCATTCACGAGAAAGGGCCGGTAACCGGGATGCCCAGTCCCATGATCCAAAAAGATCAAAGCAAATCAAAATAATTAAACAAAACTCCCCCTGGGACCCGTTGAATGTTGGAGGCACTCGTTGTTTCGAGCAAGCCATGGATTGATGCTTGTGGAGGAGGGGGAGTATAAACCTTTACCATTCTGTTTGGGAACTGCCTATAATGCATGTAGTATGGAAGATACAACCATCTCATAGTTGTTGCGTTGACAGTGAAAGTATGCCGCTCAAAATATAATTTATCTCTATTTCAAAATCGAGCTCTGGCACCTCTACAAATCCCTGCTTCCCTCTGCGAAGGGCCTATCTATTTACTTTTATGTTGAGTCATCACCCTTCTTATTAAAAAGCACCCGCTGGAGAGCACACTGTCGTTTGCATTCATTATAATTGGTTTATATTGGGTATGACTTGACTGGATCTCTTTTACCATGAATTACAATGTTTAGTCAGTCCTTGATCTTTAAAGGTGCTCTGCATTTATGTTTTTTGGTCTCAGAAAGGGCTAGCGAGATACCATTTTGTTATATCATGTTATGATTGTTTTGAGAAAGTGTTGTCATCTGAGTTTTATTATTATGGCTTGCTAGCTGATTATGCTATTGATATGAGTAATTGTGAGACCTACGTGTTATTGTGAGTATGGTTAGTTCATAATAATTGCTGAAACTTGAATGCTGGCTTTTCATGTTTACAACAACAAGAGCAAACAGAGTTTGTAAAAGTTTTTCTTTTTCTCTTTCAGTTTGTCAACTGAATTGCTTGAGGACAAGCAAGGGTTTAAGCTTGGGGGAGTTGATACGTCTCCGTCGTATCTACTTTTCCAAACACTTTTGCCCTTGTTTTGGACTCTAACTTGTATGATTTGAATGGAACTAACCCGGACTGACGTTGTTTTCAGCAGAATTGCCATGATGTTGTTTTATGTGCAGAAAACAAAAGTTCTCGGAATGACCTGAAACTCCACATAATATCTTAGAATAAATAATAAAAAATCCTCGCCAAAGATGAAGACCAGGGGGCCCACACCCTGTCCACGAGGGTGGGGGGCGCGCCCCTCCCCCCTGGGCGCGCCCCCTACCTCGTGGGCCCCCTGGATGCCCTCCAACGCCAACTCCAACTCCATATGTTGGCTTTCGGGGAGAAAAAGACCAGAGAGAAGAAATCATTGTGTTTTATGATACAGAGCCGCCGCCAAGCCCTAATCTCTCTCGGGAGGGCTGATCTGGAGTCCGTTCGGGGCTCCGGAGAGGGGAATTCATTGCCGTCGTCATCATCAACCATCCTCCATCACTAATTTCATGATGCTCACTGCCGTGCGTGAGTAATTCCATCGTAGGCTTGCTGGACGGATGGGTTGGATGAGATTTATCATGTAATCGAGTTAGTTTTGTTAGGGTTTGATCCCTAGTATCCATTATGTTCTGAGATTGATGTTGCTATGACTTTGCTATGCTTAATGCTTGTCACTAGGGCCCGAGTGCCATGATTTTAGATCTGAACCTATTATGTTTTCATGAATATATGTGAGTTCTTGATCCTATCTTGCAAGTCTATAGTCACCTATTATGTGTTATGATCCGACAACCCCGAAGTGACAATAATTGGGATACTTCTCGGTGATGACCATAGTTTGAGGAGTTCATGTATTCACTATGTGCTAATGCTTTGTTTCGGTTCTCTATTAAAAGGAGGCCTTAATATCCCTTAGTTTCCAATAGGACCCCGCTACCACGGGAGGGTAGGACAAAAGATGTCATGCAAGTTCTTTTCCATAAGCACGTATGACTATATTCGGAATACATGCCTACATTACATTGATGAACTGGAGCTAGTTCTGTGTCACCCTATGTTATGACTGTTACATGATGAACCACATCCGGCATAATTATCCATCATTGATCTGGTGCCTACGAGTTTTCCATATACTGGTTCTCACTTATTTACTTTTCCGTTGCTACTGTTACAATCACTACAAAATACACCAAAAACATTACTTTTGCTGTCTTTACTTTTGTTACCGTTACTACCACTATCATATTACTTTGCTACTAAACACTTTGCTGCAGATACTAAGTTTCCAGGTGTGTTGAATTGACAACTCAGCTGCTAATACTTGAGAATATTCTTTGGCTCCCCTTGTGTCGAATCAATAAATTTGGGTTGAATACTCTACCCTCGAAAACTGTTGCGATCCCCTATACTTGTGGGTTATCAGGGTCCATTTTTAGGTTTTTCCCGAGAGTGACAACTTGCTTGCCATTCTTCTTGAAGTTCCCCTTCTTTTTACCCTTGCCCTTTTTCTTGAAACTAGTGGTCTTGTTAACCATCAACACTTGATGCTCCTTCTTGATTTCTACTTCCACGGCCTTTAGCATCGCGAAGAGCTCGGGAATAGTCTTTTCCATCCCTTGCATATTGTAGTTCATTACGAAGCCTTTATAGCTTGGTCACAGTGATTGAAGAACTCTGTCAATGACACAATCAACTGGAAGATTAACTCCTAGCTGAGTCAAGTGATTATGGTACCTAGACATTCTGAGTATGTGCTCACTAACAGAACTGTTCTTCTCCATCTTGCAGCTATAGAACTTGTTCGAGACTTCATATCTCTCAACTCGAGCATTTGCTTGAAATATTAACTTTAACTCCTGGAACATCTCATATGGTCCATGACGTTTAAAATGTCTTTGAAGTCCCGATTCTAAGCCATAAAACATGTCACACTAAACTAACGAGTAGTCATCAGACCGAGCTTGCTAGACGTTCACAAAGTCAGCTTCTGCTCCCGCAGCAGGCCTTGCACCTAGCTGTGCATCAAGGACATAATTCTTCTGTGCAGCAATGAGGATAATCCTCAAGTTCACTATATGATTCACGTTCGACCTTTCGGTCTCCAGTGTTCCTAGGCCATATCTGTATATGCTAGGCTCGTCAAGTTTAACCCGAGTATTCCGTGTGTGCAAATCTGGCTTGCAGTCGTTGTATTTGAACGTAGAGCCTATCACACCCGATCATCACGTGATGTCTCAGCATGAAGAACTTTCGCAACGGTGCATACTCGGGGAGAACACTTACACCTTCAAATTTTAGTGAGGGATCATATTATAATGCTACCGTCGTACTAAGCAAAATAAGATGCATAAAATATAAACATCACATGCAATCAAAATATGTGACATGATATGGCCATCATCATCTTGTGCTTTTGATCTCCATCATCGAAGCAACGTCATGATCTCCATCGTCACCAGCTTGACACCTTGATCTCCATCGTAGCATCGTGGTCGTCTCGCCAACTATCTTGGAAAGGTCACATCAAATGTCCTAGCAGAAGGACTTAGTCGTGGAGCCATCGCAACTAGGAAGCTTTAAGGGGTTAAACGAGACAAAGGACACGAGAGTTTATACTGGTTCGGCCCCTTGCGGTGAAGGTAAAGGCCTAATCCAGTTTGAGATGCTATTGCTTATGTCTCGATTACTAGGGAGCGAATCCGCTTGACCTAGCTTTCGATCTATTCTTTCTTTTTCTGAACCGCCGCCAGGTCGTCCCTTTATATACACAGGTCGATGCCCGGTAGCTCCCGGACTCCCGACCGGCTCATAGAACGTATCTTCAAATATCCTTGTGGGCTTCATATGATGAATCGCCATAGGTATAACCGGGCCCCCCTGGGCGGGTCATACCTAATAGTTATATCCCCAACATTAGGCCCCAGATTGATTTGAACTGGTTCATGTCAATCTTTAATACTTAAAAAGAATCCTCTCTTCTTCATTTGTGCGAGAGTTGATAACCACCATGACGTCATCTTCTTGATTTTTGATAACCTGCCATGACGTCACCTGCCATTAATTCATATTTTATCCAACATATCTCAAGGGATCTTTATCTTAGTAACTGTTCCGAAAATCAAGGTGTCTGGATAGCTGGATAACCATGTTTTGGTCTCCTCGTTTTTCGAGCCCACTTATCGGGCCTTCCTTATAAATAGCCATGACTGGCCTCTTCTCATTCTCCCCCTTTTCCATCGTCTTCTTCCTCTCACGACCCTCTGCCGCTCGAGCTCCGCCACCGCCGCAAGCACACCGTCGTCTTCGTCCTTGGCCGCTGCATCTGAATGAACCAGAGAATGGCGGTGTTCCTCCATAGTCGACCTGCATTTGTAAGCACTCACTCTTCTGTACCCAAATCTGCATTAGGGTTCCGACTGTTCATCGCGTTCTTCATAATTTCTTCATAGTTCTTCCACCGCATCACCTTTTGATCTAGAAACGGTATAGAACTTATGCGGTAGTTGTTTTGCCTTCGCTTTCAATACTAGCAGACCCCTTTTCCTTTGAAAATAGATCTCATTGGAGCTTGTGAACTCGCCTGCACTGGTTCTAGGTCTTAATTTATTTCCTTTTTCTGAATTGCCCTCATCCAAAATAATAGCTGCAGTCTGCGAAATCTGTTTGTATGGTACTTAGCCAAAAACTGCATCTTGATAGATCCACTTAGTCATGGCGGCTCATGTCACCGGCTGTAGTTAAATTCAATCCCCAATAGATTTTTCTTCTGACAGATATCAAACTGCTCATGGTGGCTTATATAACCCGCTGTAGCTAGTCATATACCATTAGGCCCCTTCTAAGCCGCCATTTTGAATATGTGATTTAATACTTTTCATCCGGCTTAATGTTGAACCGGCAAATTTGCTCTTTTTCTTTTTAGGCTTCTTTCTCCATAATGCCTCCCAAAACAACCACTTCCTATAACTGGGTTCGCTCCATCGTCACGGAAAATACACTTGAAGACTTTGTGAAAACCGGTTATTTGTCGAAGAATTCTGTCATGTCTTACCGCGCCCCTAAGCCGACAAAAGAGAAACCTCAGCCCAAAGAAGGGCAAGTCATTGTCTTCACTGATCATATGAACTGGGGCTTTTCACTGCCCGACTCTAAATTCTTCAAGGATGTTCTGAGCTTTTTTGACCTCCATCCTCAAGACATTGGACCCAATTCCGTGTCCAACATATGCAATTTCCAAGTGTTCTGTGAAGTCTACCTTCAAGAGGAGCCCACTATGGAATTATTCAGAGAGTACTTTTACTTGAACCGCCAAAACGAATACTCCAACGGACCCAGTTTGGAACTTGGCGGGGTCTCAATCCAGCGACGGAGAGACGCCATTTTCCCTTATGCGTAGCCGCCAAGTCATCCCAAGGACTGGAACTACACATGGTTCTACTGCAAATACACTTCTCCGGCTGATGAGAACCCTCTGCCCAACTTTCGCGCCCTGCGTCTCGAATCGAACCATCCTCTCCCCGACAAGTTGACAATCGCGAGCTTGAAGTAGATATGGTGAAGCAGATGCACTAGAAGTTTGAGGTATGAACTCTTCCTTGATTGAGTTATGCCTATTATGCCAGCCCCCAAGTCTGCTGTTTATGATGAATATGTTGTAGACTTAGATGAACCATGAGCATAAGTAATATTCTTTAGTAGAATCCTTTAAACATCCGGCTTAATTCCTCTAACTTACATTGTTGTTGTAATGATTAACACTGAATCTGTAGCCCCTAAGGGTCGGTTTAATCCGCATGAATGAGCCGGTCCTTTATAATCTTGTGTAGAAGACAATACTTACTTGTGTAGTTTTTAACAGCAATATGCATTAGTCCCCAAGTGTCAAGTACTCTTGCTTGCAAAGTGCTTGGGACTTATTCACATAAGCCGCCATAAGCTTTTGGTAGACATTAGCCCCCAAGTGCCAAGTGTTGTTGCTTGCAAAAGGCTTGGGACTTAATATTTTGCACTGATATTGATGTATGATTTTGATCCAGTGTATGAACAGACCACCACTGCTCAACTTCAGTTGGAGCTATCTAAATTAAAGACTCGCCTAGATCTGCAAGAGACTGAGACCCGGAGGGCAAACTTAAAGTTTGAATTCAGCGTGTCTGAAACAGAAAAACTAAAAGCCGGCTTTGAAACTGAGAAAAACACCTGGGCTGCAGAAAAGATTGCCTTGACCCAATGAGCTGAAAAAGCAGAGGCGGTTGTTGAAGAGGTGACATTTTAATTGTCCGGCTTAAAACACCATGTATCTCAGATGGTCGCAACTATCTTTGGTAAGCCGCCTTATGATTGTCAAATATTGAATATCCTTCTTGATCATACGAACTGCCTAGAACTCATCCATAATTATTATGCAGGCCCTAGGAGCACCAATCTTGACCAAGACATGCTTGTGAAGCTGAAGGCGGTTTACACTTTGGTGGAACAGCTTTATACTGGGGCGCAGTGTGCACTGGCCCCTATTTCTCCATCAAACCGGGCACTGACACTGCTAGTTGTTGTGCTGAGGAAACTTTATGTGCTGCCTCATAGGTTTAGTGAGATAAAGAGATCATGTGCGAGAGCCGGAGCTGTAACAACTTTAAGCTGGGCCAAAGCTTGGCTAGCAGAGCTAGACCCGGCTGAGCTATCAACCGGGTGCCCGAGCTTAAAAGAAGATGGCACCCCTTTTAACAAGAAGGACTTTGCCGCCTGTGTGAAGGACATTCGTCCTCTGGCTAGCCTGATTGCCAGTGAAACCGATCTGTCCCAATATCAGCCGACTTATGATTTGGAGAATCAGAAAATGCCAACACCGTCTTATAAAGTGCAAGATCTGATACCCCCAATCCGCAAGCACACTTTCGCTCCTGAAGTTAACCCGGAAGAGCTTATTGATGATGAAGCTGAATTTCAAGCTTTAAGTGGCATTGACTGGTCATTGCCCGCCTTCCAGGAATTAGAACATGATGAAGACACGGAGAGGGCTGATCCAGAAGCCTCAGACCAGCAGAGGCAGGAAGATTGATCCGCTAGGCGGTTCATACCTGTGACTTTGAAAAATAGTTGATCATTTAGACTCGGGGAGTCATGTAATAGAGTAGTAATAACTTTGCTCTGATGTGTCATTGTGCAAAGTTTATGGTATGCTCAACACTGTTAAGCCGCCACTTGAGAAACATCTTATTTTATGCTTATCATGATGTGTGGCTGTCATAATATCCTGCACATATATAGATCACAAGAACCCTTGGCGGTTTACCGCAGGGCGGGTCATAATATCTCACATATAACCACTGATGCGTAAAAAATAGTCATAGGTAGGGCTAGTATGAACCAGAACTTGAAACATAACTATAATAATAGTATCATACCTGTGATATTGAATTGTACTGCCGGTCTATGTGACTTGTGCAGTAAGGGTGATAACCCAATCTTTAGAAGCCAAAACTTCCAAATGTTTATGATTGTCATATGCTGGTGACTTATCATCCAAAGTCAAGCCGGGTTAATTGAAACCACATATATGCTTCAGATGTAAGCAAAAAAAGTATCAAGAGAAACCCGAAAGATTGTTTCAAAAAACTTAAATAAAAAAAGAGAGAGAAACACGAGGCTTCTGATTCGAATACGATCAGTAAGCCGGACCAAAAGGGTTAACGGCTATGTTCTCTTTGGTGAATACACCTATATTTGAACAGGAAGCCCCCAAGTGGTTTTTGGCATTGCGCCGATCAAGAGGGTATCACAGTTATGTTCTCTTTGGTGAAGGCACCTATGTTTGAACAGGAAGCCCCCAAGTGACCTTGAAGCCTTTTGACGACTTTGATTTGAATACGATCAGTAAGCCGGACCAGAAGGGGTTAAGCTATGATTCGAATACCATCTAGCCCCCAAATAATCAAGTTGTTTGAGCATCTATGGTTCGAATACGATCAGGAAGCTGTGCCCAAGGAGATAAGCTAGATTCGAATACGATCAACCCCCAATGGTCTAAATATTTAACGACTCTGATTCGAATACGATCAGGGTCGGACCAAAAGGGGTTAAGCTATGATTCAAATACGATCTAACCCCCAAATGATCAAGAGGTTTGAACAGCTATGATTCGAATACGATCAGGAAGTTGTGCCAAAGGGGTTAAGCTAGATTCGAATACGATCATCCCCCAATGGTGATTGAATTATGATGAAGAAGGCTCATTATTGAAGATAAAAAATGATAGAGGCCCTACTTTATTTATAATCATCATAATATATACATGGTAAAAATATGTACATCATAAGAGCCGATGGCTCATGTGTAGTAAGGCCGAAGATGAGCAATATTCCATGGCCGGTGGGTCTCCTCCTCTGACTTACGTGAGTCTTTATGCTCTCGAATGTCGATAAGGTAGTATGACCCATTGTTCAAGTTCTTGCTGACCACAAAGGTCCCTTCCCAAGGCGAGGATAACTTGTGTGCATCAGTTTGACCTTGGATGGGCCGGAGCACTGAATCACCATCTTGAAAGGTTCTGGACTTAACCCGGCGGATGTGGTAATGGTGCAGGTCTTGTTGGTAAATCGCCGAGCGGGCTGCCGCCAGGTCACGCTTCTCATCTAACAGGTCAAGTGCATCCTGGCGTGCTTGTTAGTTATCAGCTTCAACGTAAGTCGCCACGCAGGGTGGTCATGACGGATGTCACTAGGAAGAATCGCCTCTGCTCCATAAACCAGGAAGAAAGGCATGTAACCCATAGATCTGTTGGGGGTAGTATTGATACTCCATAGCACTGAAGGTAACTCCTCCACCCAACAACCCGGTGTCCGTTGCAAAGGAACCATAAGTCGGGGCTTGATGCCCTCCAAAATTTCCTGATTGGTCCTTTCTGCTTGACCATTGGATTGGGGTGAGCTACTGATGAAACGTCAAGTCGAATATGCTCACGTTGACAAAACTACTCCATAGCACCCTTGGACAGATTAGTGCCATTGTCAGTTATAATGCTGTGTGGAAACCAGAACGAAAAATCACCTTCTTCAGGAATTGAACCGACGTGGCTGCGTCACACTTACTGACTGACTCTGCCTCGACCCATTTTGTTAATTTATCAACCGCCACCAAAAGGTGGGTCTTTTTATCCTTGGACCTTTTGAAAGGCCCAACCATATCAAGCCCTCAGACTGCAAACGGCCAAGTAATTGGAATCATCCTCAATTCTTGAGCCTTCACATGAGCTCGTCGTGAGAATTTCTAACAACCATCACATTTACTGACCAAATCCTCTGCATCAGCATGGGGCGTCAGCCAATAAAACCCATGACAAAAAGCTTTAGCTACAAGGGACTTTGAACCGGCATGGTGACCACAATCTCCTTCATGAATCTCACGAAGAATCTCGCGGCCTTCCTCAGGAGAGACGCAACGCTGAAATGCCCCAGTGACACTACAATGGTGTAACTCGCCATTGGCAATTGTCATTGACTTAGACCGCCGGGTTATCTGCCTGGCCAAAGTTTCATCCTTAGGCAACTCACCCCGGGTCATGTAAGCCAAATATGGTACTGTCCAATCTGGAATAGTGTGAAGAGCTGCCACCAACTGTGCCTCCTGGTTAGGAATAGCCAAATCTTCCTCTGTAGGCAATTTGACAGATGGGTTATGCAGAATATCCAAGAAAGTGTTAGGTGGCACCGGCTTTCCTTGAGATCCAAAACGGCTTAAGGCATCAGCTGCCTCATTTTTTCTGTGATCAATGTGTTCCACCTGATAACCCTTGAAGTGTCCAGCAATAGCATCAACCTCACGGCGATAAACCGCCATGAGTGGGTCCTTAGAATCCCATTTGCCTGAAACTTGCTGGGCTACCAAGTCTGAGTCGCCAAAACATCTCACCTGGCTTAAGTTCATCTCCTTAGCCATCCGAAGACCATGGAGTAAAGCTTCATACTCAGTTGCATTGTTAGAACAGGGAAACATCAACCTTAGAACATAACAAAACTTGTCACCTCGAGGGGAAGCTAAGACAACTCCAGCCCCTGAGCCTTCCAATTGCCTGGACCCATCAAAGTGAATCGTCCAATATGTGTTATCTAGCTTCTCTTCAGGCATTTGCAGCTCTGTCCAGTCGTTGATGAAATCCACCAATGCTTGAGACTTGATGGCAGTGCGAGTCATATATTTTAAACCATGAGGTCCAAGCTCGATAGCCCACTTGGCTACTTGCCCTGTGGCTTCTCTGTTTTGAATAATATCTCCCAAAGGAGCAAAACTAACCACCATGATGAGATGACCCAGGAAATATTGCTTAAGCTTCCGGCTGGCCATGAACACCCCATAAACAAGCTTCTGCCAATGTGGATACCTCTGTTTGGACTCAATGAGCACCTCACTGATATTAGTAAACCGACCGTTGAACTGGATATTCCTTGCATGCCTCCTTCCGTTCCACCACAACAGCCACGCTGACAGCCCGGGCATTAACAGCCACATAGAGCAACAGTGGCTCCTTGTCAATGGGAGCAGCAAGGACTGGCGGCTCAGCGAGCTGCCTCTTCAAGTCTTCAAACGCGTTATTCGCAGCATCACTCCAAATGAAGTCATTTGTTTTCTTCATCATCTGATACAACTGTATGGCCTTCTCACCTAACCGGCTTATGAACCAGCTTAATGCAGCAATACGACCCTCCAAACGCTGAACATCGTTGATACACTTTGGTTTTGCCAAAGAGGTAATGGCCTTGATCTTCTCCGAGTTAGCCTCAATGCCTCTGTTAGAAACCAGAAATCCCAAAGCTTGCCTGCGGGTACACCAAAGACACACTTGGCCGGGTTAAGCATCATATTGTAGACCCGGAGATTATCAAAGGTCTCCTTTAAATCATCTATCAAAGTTTCCTTCTCTCTGGATTTCACCACAATATCATCCACATAGGCATGAACATTGCGCCCAATCTGATTGTGAAGACAATTCTGCACACAGCGTTGGTAAGTCACCTGGGCACTCTTGAGCCCAAAAGGCATAGATACATAGCCAAAGGCTCCAAAGGGAGTAATAAAAGCCATTTCTCCTGGTCCTTAACTGCCATCTTGATCTGATGATAACCAGAGTAAGCATCCAAAAAACTCAAACGCTCACAACCCGCCGTAGCATCAATGATTTGATCAATACGAGGGAGAGCAAAAGGATCAGACGGACAAGCCTTGTTTAAGTCTGTGTAATCCACACACATACGCCAAGTGCCATTCTTCTTGAGCACTAGCACCGGGTTAGCCAACCACTCAGGATGAAATACTTCAACAATGAACCCAACTGCCAAGAGCCGGGCCACCTCTTAACCAATGGCCTTACGCCTCTCCTCATTGAAGCGATGAAGGAATTGCTTGACCGACTTAAATTTCGGATCAATATTGAGAGTGTGCTCAGCGAGTTCCCTCGGTACACCCGGCATGTCAGAAGGTTTCCATGCAAAGATGTCCCGGTTCTCACAGATGAACTTGATGAGCGCGCTTTCCTATTTAGGATCCAGATTAGCACTAATACTGAACTGCTTGGATGAATCGCGAGGAACAAAGTCAACGAGCTTGGTGTCATCGGCCGATTTAAACTTCATCACCGGATCATGCTCTGTAGTTGGCTTCTTCAAAGACGTCATATCAGTCGGGTCAACATTATCCTTGTAAAACTTCAACTCTTCTGCTGCACAGATCGACTCAGCATAAGCCGCGTCATCTTCTTCACACTCCAAGGCTATCTTCCGACTTCCATGTATTGTGATGGTCCCTTTGTAACCCGGCATCTTGAGCTGCAGATAAACATAACACGGTCGTGCCATGAACTTGGCATAAGCCGACCATCCAAATAGAGTGTGGTACGTGCTTCTGAGCTTAACCACTTCAAAAGTTAACTTCTCAGCCCTGGAGTCATGCTCATCTCCAAAGGCCACCTCCAGCTCAATCTTGCGGACTGGGTATGCTGACTTACCGGGCACCACCCCATGGAAAATAGTGTTGGATGTCTTAAGATTTTTGTCAGTTAACCCCATGCGACGAATATTCTCATAATAAAGGATATTAATGCTGCTACCTCCATCCATGAGTACCTTAGTAAACTTGTACCAACCAACTTGAGGCGCCACCACCAAAGCCAAGTGACTCGGATTATCAACCCGGGGCGGGTGATCCTCCTGGCTCCACATAATGGGTTGCTCAGACCGTCGCAAGTATTGGGGAACTGCTGGCTCAACGGCATTCACAACCCTCTTGTGAAGCTTCTGGTTCCGCTTGCACAAACTTGTGGTGAAAACGTGATACTGCCCGTTGTTCAACTGCTTTGGATGGCTTTGATATCCGGATTGCTGCTGCTGCGACCCCCCTGGCCAGATTGCTGATTGTAACCACCCTGGCTACCTTGATTATATCCACCCTGATTATTTTGGTGGCTCTGGAAGCCGGAATTAGAACCGCCACCTCCATAACCTAGGCCTTGGGAACCGCCGCCACCTGAGCCACCGCCCGGCCCGTGATTGATGTCGAACGAGTTAGAGTTTTTGAAAGACTTCATAATCGTACAATCCTTCCAAAGGTGAGTGGCTGGTTTCCCCTGTGTGCCATGCCTTGGACAGGGCTCATTCAGCAACTGCTCAAGAGTAGGACCTGATCCGCCGGTCCGAGGAGGCGGCCTTCCCTTATGACGTTGATTGTTGCCATGTGCATTGGTGTTAGCCACAAACTCCGAGCTACCATCAGCCTTGCGTTTACTGTTGCCCCCCTGATTCGTCGGATTATGCTATGGACCCTTAGCGTTGCCGTTCTTCTTTCCCTTCCCTGTCTTCTCGTTGTCAGACTCGGGGTCCTTGGTACTATCAGAGTCGGCATATTTGACTAGAGCCACCATTAGCTGGCCCATGTCATTACAATCGCGCTTGAGCCACCCTAGCTTCTGTTTAAGAGGCAAAAAACGACAATTTTTCTCCAACATTAAGACCGCAGAGCCGGTGTTCATGTTATCGGATGAATGTATGATAGCTTTGACTCGGCGCACCCAATGGGTCGTGGATTCATCCTCCTCTTGCTTGCAATTAGTCAAGTCCACAATCGACATGGGCTGCTTACATTTGTCCTTAAAGTTCTGAATAAACCGAGCCTTCAACTCTCCCCATGACCCGATGGAGTTGGCAGGCAACCCTTTAACCAAGTACAGGCCGTTCCATCCAGCATCATGGTGAAGTATTTGGCACACGTAGCGTCACTAACCTCCAGTAGCTCCATGGCCATCTCATAACTTTCAATCCATGCCTCGGGGGGTAAGTCGGTTGTGTAATTAGGCACCTTTCGAGGTCCTTTGAAATCCTTGGGCAACCGCTCATTACGTAGAGCCGGAACCAAACAGGGTACACTTGTGGACCTAGAGGTCACGCCTACCTCAATCGAAGTCGTCGGATAAACCGGAAGGGGCTGGTGAGCTGCCTGCTGAGCTGCTTCCTGAGCACCTGCTCGGCTTGTTGATGCACTCTATCCTGATCAAGCAAGTTAAGAGCTCCATCACGTGCCGGGTCATGCCCGCGCGGCTAGTCACGGCTCTGGGCATTGCTTGAAACGGCCAGTGAGTCCATGTGCCTATTATAACTCCGGCTCCGGCTTGGGCGAGGGGTTGAGTGAATCCTATCTCGACTGTAAGAATATGCCTCCTGCAGCACCAAGGCTGTCTGAAGAAATTCTCTGACCCTTCGTGTTTCAACCGCCATTGGAGAGTCTCCATCCACCGGGAGAGCCGCCAATCATGTTGCCGCAACAATCATGTTCTCCAATGGATTAGAATAATGACCCGGTGGTGTTGGTACATGCTGAGGCGGAGTGGTATTCAGACAAGGGGATTCCGTCATGCGTGGTTGAACCGGCGTTCTAACCCCGGGTACCGCCGCCCGGTTTACCTCTGGCGGGTTACTAGGCCCTGCACCAGGCGTGCAGAAAAGGTTTCTAGCCTCGTAAACCGGAGGCAGACGGTATTGGTGCCTCCTCCTCATGATCTTGTTTGAAGCGTTTTGATCCATCGTAAGCTGAAAAGCCTCCGATTGAATCTGTTGGGCCTGAGCATCCAAAGCAGCCCATTCTGCGGCCATCCTGACGTCCTCTGCTGCCAGGCCTTCCTTGGCTTGTGCTACCTCCTCACGTAACTGTGCCACCTCTGCATCATGCTGAGCTTGATTCACCGGGTTGACCACGGCTGTTAGCAGAGCCGTCAATTTGTCCATTAAAGCCATCAAAACCTGAGCTGGCGGGCGCACAGGGCCTTCTGCCCCGGCTGTCGTCACCGCCGCTGACCCGGAAGTCATCGCCACCGCGGTTGAAGAATTTAGCCCAGGCTGGGTACCAGCCATGAAGATCCCGACTCTGTTCGGCGGCTCATAGGGGTCCAGAATACTGTCGCCATCGGAATATCCCCCAAGTCCAGTGTCTTGCAGCTGATACATCAAAGTAGTCTCGCCGTGGACGACTCACCATCAGAGTAGATGGCCATCTCACCGCCAGACATAGATCCTTCAGAAAACTCCGCTCCGTGGATGCATCCCACGAAGGCACGCTTCATGGCGGGCTGAACTCGGGCGGGTCTCGCACGCTGAGCCGTCTCGATGATGTCGGTGCAGATGTCCGGCTCAGGGCCCGATTCGCCGATCTTGCCGATGAAGACGTGGATTCCACCGAAGGGGACCCGGTACCCGTACTCAACTGAGTCGGCCTCGGGGCCCCAGCCTACGTTGTCGATGTAGAGCTTGCTACGACGACACTTGGTCATCCGGCCCATAGGGTATCACTTGAGCCCTTCGAAGCTGCCCTTTAAGAACTCAAATCCACCGTACGCTGGCCCCACGGTGGGCGCCAACTGTCATGGAAAGGTCACGGCAGATGTCCTAGCAGAAGGACTTAGTCATGGAGCCATCGCAACTAGGAAGCTTAAAGGGGTTAAACGGGACAAAGGACACGGGAGTTTATACTGGTTCGGCCCATTGCGGTGAAGGTAAAGGTCTAATCCAGTTTGAGGTGGTATTGCTTATGTCTCGATTACCAGGGAGCGAATCCGTTTGACCTAGCTTTCGATCTGTTCTTTCTTTTTCTGAACCGCCGTCGGGTCGTCCCTTTATATACACAGGTCGACGCCCGGTGGCTCACAGAGTCCCGGTCGGCTCATAGAACATGTCCGGCTCGGTGACTATCTTTACATGCCTTATAGTACAAGTCTTTACATATATGGCGGTTTACTCTTACAGGCCTTAAGTCACCTTTGGGCCTTGGGCCCTTAACTAAACCTCATCTTCAAATATCCTCGTGGGCTTCATATGATGAATCACCATAGGTATAACCCGGCCCCTCCTGGGCGGGTCATACCTAATAGTTATATCCCCAACACCAACCATTGCTTCTACGACTATCGCTACCGCTTAGTGATAAAGTAAAGCAATTACATAGCCCTTGTATTTCATACAATAAAGCGACAACCATATGGCTCCTGCCAGTTGCCGATAACTTTTACAAAACATGATCATCTCATACAACAATCTTTATATCACATCATGTCTTGACCAAATCACATCACAACATGCCCTGCAAAAACAAGTTAGACGTCCTCTACTTTGTTTGTTGCAAGTTTTATGTGGCTACTACGGGCTTCTAGCATGAACCGTACATACCTACAGCACAAAAACCACAACAATGATTTATCAAGTTTGCTGTTTTAACCTTGACAAGGACCGGCCGTAGTCAAATTCAATTCAACTAAATTTGGAGAAACAGACACCCTCCAACCACCTTTATGCAAAACATGTTGCATGTCTGTCGGTGGAACCGGTCTCATGAACGCGGTCATGTAAGGTTGGTCCAGGCCGCTTCATCCAACAATACCGCCGAATCAAAATAAGACATTGGTGGTAAGAAGTATGACGATCACCGCCCACAACTCTTTGCGTTCTACTCGTGCATATCATCTACGCATAGCCCTGGCTCGGATGCCACTGTTGAGAAACATAGCATGCAATTTCAAAAAAATTCCTACGCTCACGCAAGATCTATCTAGGAGATGCATAGCAACGAGACGGGGAGATGTGTCCATGTAGCCTCGTAGACCGAATCCGAAAGTGTTAACTTAACGCGGTTGATGTAGTCGAACGTCTTCACAAATCAACCGATCAAGTACCGAACGTATGACACCTCCGAGTTCTGCACACGTTTAGCTCGATGACGTCCCTCGAACTCTTGATCAAGTAGAGTTACGAAGGAGTCGATGAGTTCCGTTAGCACGGCGGCGTGATGACGGTGTTGGTGAAGTGATTCACGCAGGGCTTCGCCTAAGCACCACGACAATATGACCGGAGGAGTAAACAGTGGAGGGGGGCACCACACACGGCTAAACAACTGATGTGCTTTGGGGTGACCCCTGCCCCCGTATATAAAGGAGGAGTGGAGGAGGCCGACCACAAGGGGCGCGTCAAGGAGGGCGGAGTCCTACTAGGACTCCACTCCTAGTAGGACTCGCCCCCCTCTTTTTCCCTTCTCATCGAGGGGGAAAAGGGGAAGGGAGAGGGAAGAGGAGAAGGAAAGGGGGCGCGCCCCCTCCCCTAGTCCAACTCGGACTCCCCATGGGAGGGGGCGCGGCCACCCCTTGTGGGCTGCCCCTCCTCTCCCCTATGGCCCATGTAGGTGTTGGGGAACGTAGCAGAAGTTCACAATTTTCTATGCATCACAAATCAATCTATGGAGATACTAGCAACGAGAGAGAGGGGAGTGCATCTACATACCCTTGTAGATCGCTAAGCGGAGGCGTTACAAGAACGCGGATGAAGGAGTCGTACTCGTAGCGATTCAGATCGCGGTTGATTCCGATCTAAGCGCCGAACAACGGCGCTTCCGTGTTCAACACACATGCAGCCCGGTGACGTCTCCCATGCCTTGATCCAGCAAGGAGAGAGGTAGAGGTTGGGGAAGACTCCGTCCAGCAGCAGCACGACGGTGTGGTGGTGGTGGAGGAGTGCGGTACTCCAGCAGGGCTTCGCCAAGCACTACGAGAGACGAGGAGGGAGAGAGGTAGGGCTACGCCTTGGGAGAGAGAGACTCATGTGTTGGGCAGCCCCAAAACCTCCACTATATATAGGGGCAAGGGGAGGGGAGGCGCCCTAGGGTTTCCCCTAGGGGGGGGGTGGCGGCGGCTAGGGCAGATGGGATCTCCCCTTTGGGTGACTTGGCCCCCAAGCCAGGAGGTGGGAACCCTAGATGGGGCGCCCCAAACCCCCTGGTCACGTGGGAATAGGTGAGGGGGGCGCACAGCCCCTTAGTGGGCTGGTTTGCCCCCTTTCCCTTGGCCCATGAAGCCCCCCAACACTTGCCGGGGCTCCCGAAATACCTTTCGGTCATTTTGGTCGTCACCCGGTACCTCCCGTACACTCCCGGACTCCAAAACCCTTCATCCAATATATCAATCTTCACCTCCGAACCATTCCGGGACTCCTCGTGATGTCCGTGATCTCATCCGGGACTCCGAACAACATTCGGTAACCGCGTACATACTTTCCCTATAACCCTAGCGTCATCGAACCTTAAGTGTGTAGACCCTATGGGCTCAGGAATCATGCAAACATGACCGAGACATCTCTCTGGTCAATAACCAACAGCGGGATCTGGATACCCATGTTAGCTCCCACATGTTCCACGATGATCTCATCGGATGAACCATGATGTCAAGGATTCAATCAATCCCGTATACAATTCCCTTTGTCTACTGGTATGATACTTGCCCGAGATTCGATCGTTGGTATCCCGATACCTTGTTCAATCTCGTTACCGACAAGTCTCTTTACTCGTTCCGTAACACATCATCCCCCAATCAACTCCTTGATCACATTGTGCACATTATGATGATGTCCTACCGAGTGGGCCCAGAGATACCTCTCCATCACACGGAGTGACAAATCCCAGTCTCGATTCGTGCCAACCCAACAGACACTTTCGGAGATACCCGTAGTGCACCTTTATAGCCACCCAGTTACGTTGTGACGTTTGGTACACCCAAAGCATTCCTACGGTATCCGGGAGTTGCACAATCTCATGGTCTAAGGAAATGATACTTGACATTAGAAAAGCTTTAGCAAACGAACTACACGATCTTGTGCTATGCTTAGGATTGGGTCTTGTCCATCACATCATTCTCCTAATGATGTGATCCCGTTATCAATGACATCCAATGTCCATGGTCAGGAAACCATGACCATCTGTTGATTAACGAGCTAGTCAACTAGAGGCTCACTAGGGACATGTTGTGGTCTATGTATTCACACATGTATTGCGGTTTCCGGTCAATACAATTATAGCATGAATAATAGACAATTATCATGAACAAGGAAATACAATAATAACCATTTTATTATTGCCTCTAGGGCATATTTCCAACAGTCTCCCACTTGCACTAGAGTCAATAATCTAGTTCACATCACTATGTGATTGTAATGAATCAACACCCATGGGGTTTGATCATTTCTCGCCTGTGAGAGAGGTTATTAGTCAATGGATCTGAACATTTCAGATCCGTGTGTGCTTTGCAAATCTCTATGTCATCTCCTAGATGCAGCTACCATGATCTATTTGGAGCTATTCCAAATAACTGTTCTACTATACGAATCCGGTTTACTACTCAGAATAATCCGGATTAGTGTCAAAGTTTGCATCGGCGTAACCCTTTACGACGAACTCTTTTACCACCTCCATAATCGAGAAAATTCCTTAGTCCACTAGTTACTAAGGATAAGTTTGACCGATGTTCTGTGATCCATTCCTGGATCACTCTTGTAACCCTTGACTGACTCATGGCTAGGCACACTTCCGGTGCGGTACACAGCATAGCATACTATAGAGACTACGTCTGAAGCATAGGGGACGACCTTCGTCCTTTCTCTCTCTTCTGCCGTGGTCATGTCTTGAGTCTTACTCAATACTCACACCATATAACACAGCCAAGAACTCCTTCTTTGCTGATCTATTTTGAACTCCTTCAAAATCTTGTCACGGTATGTATTCATTTGAAAGTACTATTAAGCGTTTTGATATATCCTTATAGATCTTGATGCTCAATGTTCAAGTAGCTTAATCCAGGTTTTCCATTGAAAAACACTTTTCAAATAACCCTATATGCTTTCCAGAAATTCTACATCATTTCCGATCAACAATATGTCAACAACATATACTCATCAGAAATGCTATAGTGCTCCCACTCACTTCTTCGGAAATACAGGTTTCTCATAAACTTTGTATAAACCCAAAATCTGTGATCATCTCATCAAAGCGTATATTCCAACTCCGAGATGCTTACTCCAGTCCTTAGAAGGATTGCTGGAGCTTTGCACACTTGTTAGCATCTTTTAGGATTGACAAAACCTTCTGGTTGTATCGCATACAAACTTTCCTCAAGAAAACATCGAGGAAACAATGTTTTGACATCCTATTTGCAAGATTTCATAAATAATGCAGTAACTGCTAATATAATTTCAACAGACTCTTAGCATCGCTACGAGTGAGAAAATCTCATCATAGTCAACTCCTTGAACTTGTCGGAAAACATCTTAGCGACAAGTCGAGCTTTCTTAATGGTGACACTTACCATCATTGTCTGTCTTCCTTTTAAAATCCATCTGTACCCAACAGCCTTACGACCATCAAGTAGTTCTTCCAAAGTCTATACTTTGTTTTCATACATGGATCCTCTCTCGGATTTTATGGCCTCGAGCCATTCGTCGGCATCCGGGCCCACCATCGCTTCTCCATAGCTCGTAGGTTCATTGTTGTCTTGCAACATGACCTTCAAGACATGATTACTATACCACTCTAAAGTAGTACGCATCCTTGTCACCCTACGAGGTTTGGTAGTGACTTGATCCGAAGCTTCATGATCACTATCATAAGCTTCTACTTTAATTGGTGTAGGCGCCATAGGAACAACTTCCTGTGCCCTGCTACACACTAGTTGAAGTGATGGTTCAATAACCTTATCAAGTCTCCACCATCCTCCCACTCAATTCTTTTGAGAGAAACTTTTCCTCGAGAAAGGACCCGTTTTAGAAACAATCACTTTTGCTTCCGGATCTGAAATAGGAGGTATACCCAACTGTTTTGGGTGTCCTATGAAGATGTATTTATCCGCTTTGGGTTCGAGCTTATCACGATGAAACTTTTTCACATAAGCGTCGCATCCCCAAACTTTCAAGAAACGACAGCTTAGGTTTCTCTAAACCATAGTTCATATGGTGTCATCTCAATGGAATTACGTGGTGCCCTATTTAAAGTGAATGCGGTTGTCTCTAATGCCTAACCCATGAACGATAGTGGTAATTCGATAAGAGACATCATGGTATGCACCATATCCAATAGGGGTGCAACTATGATGTTCGGACACACCATCACACTATGGTTTTCGAAGCGGTATTAGTTGTGAAACAATTTCCACAAGGTCTTAGTTGTGTACCAAACTCGTAACTCAGATATTCATCTCTATGATCATATCATAGACATTTTATCCTCTTGTCACGATGATCTTCAACTTCACTCTGAAATTACTTGAACCTTTCAATAATTCAGACTTGTGTTTCATCAAGTAAATATACAACATCTACTCAAATCATCTGTGAAGTAAGAGCATAACAATATCCACCCGTGCCTCGGCATTCATTGGACTGCACACATCAAAATGTATTACTTCCAACAAGTTGCTTTCTTGTTCCATCTTACTGAAAAACGAGGCTTTTTAGTCATCTTGCCCATGTGGTATGATTTGCATGTCTCAAGTGATTCGAAATTAAGTGAGTCCAAACGATCCATCTGCATGGAGTTTCTCCATGCGTACATACCAATAGACATGGTTCGCATGTCTCAAACTTTTCAAAAAACGAGTGAGTCCAAAGATCCATCAACATGGAGCTTCTTCATGCGTTTTATACCAATATGACTTACATGGCAGTGCCACAAGCAGGTGGTACTATCATTACTATCTTATATCTTTTGGAATGAACATGTGTATCACTACGATCGAGATTCAATAAACCATTCATTTTAGGTGCAAGACCATTGAAGGTATTATTCAAATAAACAGAGTAACCATTATTCTTCTTAAATGAATAACCGTATTGCGATAGACATAATCCAATCATGTCTATGCTCAACACAAACACCAAATAACAATTATTTAGGTTTAACACCAATCTCAATGGTAGAGGGAGCAGGCGATGCTTGATCACATCAACCTTTGGAAACACTTCCAACACACATCGTTATCTCACCTTTAGCTAGTCTCCGTTTATTCCATAGCTCTTTTATTTCGAGTTACTAACACTTAGCAACCGAGCCGGTATCTTAATACCCTGGTGCTACTAGTAGTACTAGTAAAGTACACATTTAATACAATGTATATCCAATATACTTCTGTCAACCTTGCCAGCTTTCTCATCTACCAAGTATCTAGGGTAGTTCTACTTCAGTGACCGTTCCCTCATTACAGAAGCACTTAGTCTCGGGTTTGGGTTCAACCCTAGGTTTCTCCACTGGAGCAGCAGCTGATTTGCCGTTTCATGAAGTATCCCTTCTTGCCCTTGCCCTTCTTGAAACTAGTTTGTTTCACTAACCATCAACAATTGATGCTCCTTCTTGATTTCTACTTTCGTGGTGTCAAACATCGCTAATATTTCAAGGATCATCATATCTATCCCTGATATGTTATAGTTCATCATGAAGCTCTAGTAGCTTGGTGGAAATGACTTTGGAGAAACATCACTATCTCATCTGGAAGATTAACTCCCACTCGATTCAAGTGATTGTTGTACCCAGACAATCTAAGTACAAGCTCAACGATTGAGCTTTTCTCCCTTAGTTTGTAGGCTAAGAAACTCGTCGGAGGTCTCATACCTCTTGACGTGGGCACGAGCCTGAAATCCCAATTTCAGCCCTCGGAACATCTCATATGTTCCGCGATGTTTCTAAAATGTCTTTAGCGCCTCAATTCTAAACCGTTTAACATTACTAAACTATCACGTAGTCATCAAAACGTGTATGTCAGATGTTCACAACATCCGCAGACGATGTTCGAGGTTCAGCAGACAGAGCGGTGCATTAAGGACATAAGCATTCTACGCAGCAATGAGGACAATCATCAGTTTACGGACCCAGTCCGCATAATTGCTACTATCAACTTTCAACTAAATTTTCTCTAGGAACATATCTAAAATAGTAGAACTAAAACGCGAGCTACGACATAATTTGCAAAGACCTTTGGACTATGTTCAGGATAATTAAGTTCATCTAATGAACTCCCACTCATATAGACATCCCTCTAGTTATCTAAGTGATACATGATCCGAGTCAACTAGGCCGTGTCCGATCATCACGTGAGACGGACTAGTCATCATCGGTGAACATCTTCATGTTGATCGTATCTACTATACGACTCATGCTCGACCTTTTGGTCTCTTGTGTTCCGAGGCCATGTTTGTACATGCTAGGCTCGTCAAGTCAACCTAAGTGTTTCGCGTGTGTAAATCTGGCTTACACCCGTTGTATGTGAATGTTAGAATCTATCACACCCGATCATCACGTGGTGCTTCGAAACAACGAACTTTCGCAACGGTGCACAGTTAGGGGAACACTTTCTTGAAATTTTAATGAGGGATCATCTTATTTACTACCGTCGTTCTAAGCAAATAAGATGCATAAACATGATAAACATCACATGCAATCAAAAAGTGACATGATATGGCCAATATCATTTTGCTCCTTTTGATCTCCATCTTCGGGGCTCCATGATCATCATCGTCACCGGCATGACACCATGATCTCCATCATCATGATCTCCATCATCGTGTCTCCATGAAGTTGTCTCGCCAACTATTACTTCTACTACTATGTCTAACGGTTTAGCAATAAAGTAAAGTAATTACATGGCATTGTTCAATGACACGCAGGTCATACAATAAATTAAGACAACTCCTATGGCTCCTGCCGGTTGTCATACTCATCGACATGCAAGTCGTGATTCCTATTACAAGAACATGATCAATCTCATACATCACATATCATTCATCACATTCTTTTGGCCATATCACATCACATAGCATACCCTGCAAAAACAAGTTAGACGTCCTCTAATTGTTGTTTGCATGTTTTACGTGGCTGCTATGGGTTTCTAGCAAGAACGTTTCTTACCTACGCAAAAGCCACAACGTGATATGCCAATTTGCTATTTACCCTTCATAAGGACCCTTTTCATCGAATCCGATCCGACTAAAGTGGGAAAGACTGGCACCCGCTAGCCACCTTATGCAACAAGTGCATGTCAGTCGGTGGAACCTGTCTCACGTAAGGGTACGTGTAAGGTCAGTCCGGGCCGCTTCATCCCACAATGCCGCCGAATCAAGATAAGACTAGTAACGGTAAGCAAATTGAACAAATCATCGCCCACAACTACTTTGTGTTCTACTCGTGCAAAGAATCTACGCATAGACCTAGCTCATGATGCCACTGTTGGGGAACGTAGCAGAAATTCAAAATTTTCTACGCATCACCAAGATCAGTCTATGGAGATACTAGCAACGAGAGAGAGGGGAGTGCATCTACATACCCATGTAGATCACTAAGCGGAAGCGTTACAAGAACACGGATGAAGGAGTCATACTCGTAGCGATTCAGATCACGGTTGATTCCGATCTAAGCGCCGAACTACGGCGCCTGCGCGTTCAACACACGTGCAGCCTGGTGACGTCTCCCATGCCTTGATCCAGCAAGGAGAGAGGTAGAGGTTGGGGAAGACTCCGTCCAGCAGCAGCACGACGGCGTGGTGGTGGTGGAGGAGCGCGGTACTCCAGCAGGGCTTCGCCAAGCACTACGAGAGACGAGGAGGGAGAGAGGTAGGGTTGCGCCTTGGGAGAGAGAGACTCATGTGTTGGGCAGCCCCAAAACCTCCACTATATATAGGGGCAAGGGGAGGGAAGGCGCCCTAGGGTTTCCCCTAGGGGGGCGGCGGCCAGGGCAGATGGGATCTCCCCTTTGGGTGACTTGGCCCCCAAGCCAGGAGGTGGGAACCCTAGATGGGGCGCCCCAAACCCCCTGGTCACGTGGGAATAGGTGAGGGGGGCGCACAGCCCCTTAGTGGGCTGGTTTGCCCCCTTCCCTTGGCCCATGAAGCCCCCCAACACTTGCCGGGGCTCCCGAAATACCTTTCGGTCATGCCGGTCATCACCCGGTACCTCCGGAACACTTCCGGACTCCAAAACCCTTCGTCCAATATATCAATTTTCACCCCCGGACCATTCTGGGACTCCTCGTGATGTACGGGATCTCATCCGGGACCCCGAACAACATTCGGTAACCGCGTACATACTTTCCCTATAACCCTAGCATCATCGAACCTTAAGTGTGTAGACCCTACGAGCTCGGGAATCATGCAGACATGACCGAGACATCTCTCTGGTCAATAACCAACAGCGGGATCTGGATACCCATGTTGGCTCCCACATGTTCCACGATGATCTCATCGGATGAACCACGATGTCAAGGATTCAATCAATCCCGTATACAATTCCCTTTGTCTACTGGTATGATACTTGCCTGAGATTCGATCGTCGGTATCCCGATACCTTGTTCAATCTCGTTACCGGCAAGTCTCTTTACTCGTTCCATAACACATCATCCCGCGATCAACTCCTTGATCACATTGTGCACATTATGATGATGTCCTACCGAGTGGGCCCAGAGATACCTCTCCGTCACACGGAGTGACAAATCCCAGTCTCGATTCGTGCCAACCCAACAAACACTTTCGGAGATACCCGTAGTGCACCTTTATAGCCACCCAGTTATGTTGTGACGTTTGGTACACCCAAAGCATTCCTACGGTATCCGGGAGTTGCACAATCTCATGGTCTAAGGAAATGATACTTGACATTAGAAAAGCTTTAGCAAACGAACTACACGATCTTGTGCTATGCTTAGGATTGGGTCTTGTTCATCACATCATTCTCCTAATGACGTGATCCCGTTATCAATGACATCCAATGTCCACGGTCAGGAAACCATGACCATCTGTTGATTAACGAGCTAGTCAACTAGAGGCTCACTAGGGACATGTTGTGGTCTATGTATTCACACATGTGTTGCGGTTTCCGATCAATACAATTATAGCATGAATAATAGACAATTATCATGAACAAGGAAATACAATAATAACCATTTTATTATTGCCTCTAGGGCATATTTCCAACAGTAGGCCCAACAATTACCCGGGGGGGGGGGGGTCTGGTAACCTCCCGGTGCTCCGAAAATACCCGAACCTTTTCGAAACCATTCCGGTGTCCGCATACTATTGTCCAATATATCAACCTTTACCTCTCGACCATTTTGAGACTCCTCGTCATGTCCGTGATCTCATCCGGGACTCCGAACTTCCTTCGGTCACCAAAACACATACGGGTTCGAGAACTATGTAGACATGACCGAGACACCTCTCTGGTCAATAACCAATAGCGGAACTTGGATGCTCATATTGGTTCCCACATATTCTATGAAGATCTTCATCGGTCGAACCGCAATGTCAACATATGTTATTCCCTTTGTCATCGGTATGTTACTTGCCCGAGATTCGATCGTCGGTATCCTCATACCTAGTTCAATCTCGTTACCGACAAGTCTCTTTACTCGTTCCGTAGTGCATCATCCCGCAGCTAACTCATTAGTCACATTGCTTGCAAGGCTTCATATGATGTGCATTACCAAGAGGGCCCAGAGATACCTCTCCGATACTCAAAGTGACAAGTCCTAATCTCGATCTATGCCAACCCAACAAACACCTTCGGAGATACCTGTCGATCGTCTTTATAATCACCCAGTTACGTTGTGACGTTTGATAACACACAAGGCATTCCTCCGGAGTCCAGGAGTTGCATAATCTCATAGTCGGAGGAATATATATTTGGCACGAATAAAGCAGTACCAATAAAACTGAACGATCATTATGCTAAGCTAACGGATGGGTCTTTTCCATCACATCATTCCATTAATGATGTGATCCCGTTTATCAAATGACAACTCATGTCCATGGCTAGGAAACTTAACCATCTTTGATCAACGAGCTAGTCTAGTAGAGACATACTAGGGATACGATGTTTTGTCTATGTATTCGCACATGTATCAAGTTTCTGGTTAATACAATTCTAGCATGAATAATAAACAATTTATCATGAATAAGAAAATATAAAATAACAACTTTATTATTGCCTCTAGGGCATATTTCCTTCAGTCTCCAGCACAAACATGTACCATTTGCAACACTAGATGGTAACCGCCGCAACACAAGATGGCTGTTTGTCGCAACACTGATGGTCGTTGTCTTTACTGAAGCCTTCTACGGGGGCATCATCCGTTGTAGCAATGGCCAACCGCGACCACAATGTTGTTGTTGCTGATTTGAAGCACCGTCTTGACCGACATGCAGTAGCTCAACGTCGTCCCTCTAGAACACCGGGTGACGCCGGTCATAGCACTCCCGTGGCCGACCACAACACCTCGCACCCCGCTATCGCAACAGCCACACACAAATCGTTGTGAGCTCCCTTGCAACACCATGTCGCCGCAACGCGAAGGAGAAAGAAGAGGCGGGAGAGAATTGAGGGTAAGTGGCGACTTTACAGCAACACGACTATAGTGACAGGGAAAAGGAGTGGACGAGGGATTACTCAGGGAGAAAATAAAACACAGAGGAGAAGGTCAGTTCATGGGAGAAAACAAAGAGTGGACTAGAGAGATTCAGGTGGAGACAAGGAGAAGAATGGGCGGTTTGCGGGGCCCACAAAGGAACACGTGGAGCAAGCCTAGGCGAACCTATGCATGACTGTAATCGATCGTCCGATTAACATTGTTTTCCCTTTCTACATTTTTTTGAGGGATTTTTTTTCTTTTCTACATGATCCTTAATAAAGCAAAGATTTTGTTAGTTGAAATGTCAAGATGCGAGTATGATCCAACTGAACTGTGCTGGATCGAGTCTTTCGTATGAAAAAGGAGCCCAAATAGATCGTTAGAAAGAAAAAAGAGAGACCATTCTTGCAATGGTGTGATCAAACGGTTGCTGCCCCTACACCGCAAAGGGCAATGATCTGCGCCGGCGCACCGGCCGAACGGTTGGGCCGGTCGAGCCCCAACCGTCAGATTTGGTTCCCTGCACCGTCAGATCTGGTTCCCTACCTCCTTCTTCAACCTCCCGCACGGGCCCCCTCGTGCGCGTCGACGCCCCAGCACGCGCCGACCGCCTCGCCTCGCCTCGCCTCCTCACCACCGGTCGCCCTCGCCGTCGGTCGCCTACGGCCGCCGCCCTCGCCGCTGGTCGCCCGCCCTCACCTACATCAGTCTTCGTGTGTTCTTGAAAACCTCCGTGGATGCAGCAGCCGTGGTTACGGCCAGTCGAGGTTGCAGCTCGCCGCGACCCCGTAGCAGCTCGCCGGCGACCGGTTGCAGCATCCGCCCCTGCCCCCCGTGCTGGATCTCGCCGCCGGAATTCACAGAAACCCACCATCGGCATCTTGCCGTCGTGACAAAAATGGATGTAGCAAAAACTGTGGACGGTAGTAGCAAAAATCCACATGGTTGAAGCAAAGATGTCACAAGGTCGTAGCAAAAAAAAAAGCCAGTTCCAACACAAAAACAATGTCGCCGGTTTGAAGCTTTTCACGCATACACTTGAAGCATTCCTCTTAGTGGTTGCAACTTTTCTGATTTGCGTATTGTCTAGTTGTAGCTTTCTATCTCAATGGTTGGAGCTTTTTCCAACTACGGTTGAAGCTTTTCTATTAATGGTTGTAACTATTTTTCTTTTTAGCAGCGCTTGGTCAAGGCTTTTTGTGTCGTTTCGGTTGAAGCTTTTTTCATTGAAGGTTGTAGCATTTCATGTCAACGGTTGTAGCTTTCCCCGATGGCGCTGACAGGTTGTAGCTTTCTCTACATCCGGTTGAAGCTTTCCATCAAGGGGATGAAGCTTTTTGTAAACACGGTTGCAACATGAGGGGTTGCGACGGGTTCTGCAGAAGCCTCTGGTGTCGCCAATCGCCGCCCGGCTCGTCGGCGGCGAGGGCAGAAGCACGAGGCGCGTGGGAGTTGCAACCGCCGGGGGTGGGGAATTGGTCAACGGCCTTGCTGCATCCAATGGCGAACTGGGCTTTAAAGCATGGCGGGGTGAGATCTACATCCATGGACGCACGGGGGATTTGACCTTCCATGGCCGATCGCAAGATGCGGGCGTCGGCGCTGCAACGATGGACGCAGGAGACAAGGATGAGAGCGATATCCGTGGAGCTGCGAGACGGAGATGAGGCGAGATCCGCAGGATCCGCACCGCCACGTGGCTGCTCACGAGTGGGTCGCGCGTGCGCGCGTGGAGTGGACCGGCCGAAGCTTCGGCCGGTGCCCCGGCCGCAAACACTTCCCCACCGCAAAAGAGGACCGAGCGCTTGGGTGCCGTAAGTGCATGCGCATTTGGTTCTTGCGATGGTGTGATCAAACGGTTCCTGACGTGTGGGCCCGAAGCAGCGTCCGGAAAAAGATCCCTAAAAAAGAAAACTACCCGCAAAATAAAAAGAGGAAAAATGAAAATGTCTCTACATCTTGTGGACCGGTCGCCGAGAAAAACGCCACCAATCCAGTGCCCGAACACGTGCATCCGTCAATACACCGAGCCCACCGAGGCACCTCTACGCCACCTGGCAGACCGGCCCCCTCGCCCGCCGTTCGCTCCCCTCCGATTCTCCGCCGCGCCCGAATCAATCCCTCGGTGAAGCGTGGAGCGGCTCGAAGAGTCCAAAGCCCGGAGGCCGGAGGAGAGGCACCAGAGCACACCGCGATTCATCTCGCCGTCTCAACCCGTGGCTGCAGGTAAGCCGCCGCTCATCCCCAAATCCCCACCCCGCGCGCCTCCGCCCGGTGGATCCCCAGGCAGGCCCCAGCTCCGCTCGCGAGGAGACGAACGCGGCGGTCTCGTCTTGCCATCCGTGGGGGCAACTCGGTCCCGCCATCGGCGTGTGCGCTGCATGGCTCGCCCGGCTAGAAATGTTTGTGAGGGTACCAGAGTTTGAAGGGGAAGGGAGCTTGGGGTTTGATTGGAAGGCCGGTTGGTTTGGCCATCCGGAATCTACCCGATTTGATTCGTATCTCGCTGTCTACCCTGCGAGTTCCGAGCGCGGAATGCACGCAGAGCCGGTGTGATATCTCAGGACAGTGTCTCGTTCGTGTTGTTCATAGGCGTTCTGAACTTTTGATGGTGTTAGGTGAGGTGGTACCGCAGAATCTGACTCAATGTACCTTCGTCACATGTGTGGGTTGTGGTCGGCAAAGGCACGTGTATAGTTGGTTGGAATTTTGCATGTTGGTGTCCGTGTAAAAATTAATTTGCTGTAGGGAGGGCATCTTAAGAATGTTTACCTTCTTGCTGCTGCCTGGTCCGGTTTTAATGTGCCATGCTTGTATTGCTGGAGTAGATGATCATGAGTATACTACACGAATGCTCTTGTCTTATGATGTGTTTTTTAGTTTTTTCTGGTTCAGTCTCTGTGAGCTGGCTGACTAGAGTTTGCTGGTTCCTAGAGTTGGAACTGGCCCAACTGGCTCTGTAATGTTGAATTCACTTTTAAATGGTTTTATGGATCTCTGATTGTTTTTCTTTGGAACCGTCTCAGTATTTCGATTCCAGTTAATCCTTCAGGCTGTTTTTACCTCTCCTTTTTTACTTTTGCTTGAGGAGGGATGAAGTACTCAGCCTACATAAATTTCTACTGCAGATTAGGGGTCCACTGTTATTTTCATGCCCTTATCTGGGATGGCCATTGCTTTCAAAGCAAGCACGAGTGCTTGTACTGCACAACAACTGTGGGGGCATCCAACCAGGGATCAGTGCCAGTATGGTTTCACTCACTTAAATGAACGAAAGAGCAGAAAAGGCTCTGCTGCATTGCATGCCAGAGCTATTCCCGGGAACTTAGACCTGGATTTCGGTGATCCTTCTTGGAAGCAAAAGTATCAGGAAGACTGGGATAGGCGTTTTAGTTTGCCACATATTACAGATGTCTTTGATTTAGAGCCAAGGCTCACTACTTTTTCACTGAAGAAAAACAGGTTCCTTCCTATTCGCTTCATCTATAACTGGTTTGTTATGTATTCTGAAAACATAAAGCTGTATGTATCTTATTTTACAAAGAACATATGTTACTGACAGAACTCCCCGTGGCGCTAGCGATGCTTCATCACCTGACAAGTGGAATGGCTATGTAAATAAGGATGATAGAGCACTTCTGAAGGTCAGTAATGAGATCATATGATGTGAACTAATTGTTTTCCATAAGATTTGTAAAATAATACATGAAGAAAGCCTAGTCTTGAGATGTACCTCAGGGAAACTAAGGAAGAATTAATTATGTCACGAGACAGTTAGTGGTACCATGTATCATTTGCTTATTCATGAATTCATTAATGTATTTTGTAAGGTTGAATGTGCCGACTTTGTGCAAAAGTGCAAACTATTTCTTCTCTTTGTAAACTGCCAAACATTACTTTAGATAATACCAATAATGTGCTTCAGTTAAATGTTTTTTTTCGAGAAAATGCAAAGACTTTGCGTTTTAAACCTTCGACTAAAGAAGCCTTACCTTCTCCCTTACTGTTTGTATTTATAATTACACAGTATGTTTCTCCAGGTGATTAACTATGCCTCTAATACTTCTGCTGGAGCCGAGTGCATTGATCCTGATTGTAGCTGGGTGGAACATTGGTACGCTCTGATGTAGTTGGTTTGTCTTTTCTGTGACACACGTTACCTTTTATCGTCAAATTATATGAAAAAATGTTAGCTTATGTGAGTTTTTGGATTTGTCATTTGATTGTTGAATGCATTCAATTGCTATATTCTCGTGATTCTATCTTTCAAGAAGGGGGAATTGATGAGCCAGTGGTATTTGCTTTTTATAGGGTGCATCGTGCGGGGCCTCGTAAGGAAATATACTACGAGCCAGAGGAAGTAAAAGCAGCCATTGTTACCTGTGGAGGGCTCTGCCCCGGTTTAAATGATGTTATTAGACAGGTATTATCCTTTCAATATCGTTCAAAATTGGCTTCTTCTTTACATGCCTGAAGTTTAAATAAGTGATGTGCCTTATTAAAAATATATTTCTTGTGTCTTAATCTTGGTTCCACAACCTCTTGACAATATTGATCAAATGTAAATTGTATTTCCAGATAGTATTTACCCTGGAGATCTATGGGGTGAAGAATATTGTCGGAATTCAGTTTGGTTATCGTGGATTTTTTGAAAAAGGCTTGAAAGAAATGCCGGTAAGGATGCATCTCCATTCGCCTGATGTTGTAAGGAAGTTGATGTTTATTATGCCGTGGAATTACATTTTGGTTTCAACCTTCAGCTTTCACGTGAGGTGGTGGAGAACATAAATCTTGCTGGTGGAAGCTTCCTAGGTGTCTCACGTGGAGGAGCTAAAACTAGTGAAATTGTAGATAGCATACAGGTAAGCAATGTGAATAAAAGATTGTGATGTTCTGTGTTGATGCTTCATTATTATTTTACATGATCATCCCGTGTTTGTAGGCCAGAAGAATCGATATGCTATTTGTAATCGGAGGAAATGGTAGCCATGCTGGAGCTAATGCTATCCACGAGGAGGTTATTACGTCTCTATTGGAGTTCCTTTCTTTATTTTTATCATAGGTGTCATACTGTCATTGATGTACTTTTGGACATGATTGGATAAAGGAGCATTTAGTTCTATTTCCACGTCAAGTATAGCACAGTAATCTGACTCTTATACAACCTAATGGTAGAGGTTATCAATTACCTGAGAATACAAAGCCCATTGTTTGCAGCAAAAATGAAACAGTATTGAGAAAACATAGGGATGCCTTTTCCCTAATCAGCACATGTTACTTCTGTGGTTGTGCCCAAAGTACACCAATACGCATGATTCTTAATGATAAACTTTTCATAGAAGTACATGTACTGTCACAACGTTGTGCATTACATTTACTATGTTAAATCTTTGTATTCTGACAGATCTTCTACTGAAAAAACACACGTATGTGTTTCATGGGATGTGACTGTTCATGCTTAGTTTAATTCTTTGTTCTGGTTTGCAGTGCCGTAAGAGAAAACTGAAAGTTTCAGTTGTAGCTGTTCCAAAGACAATTGATAATGATATACTTTTCATGGATAAGACTTTTGGTTTTGACACAGCCGTTGAAGAAGCTCAACGTGCAATCAATTCTGCCTATATAGAGGTTGGTTGACGTTGCTGGTGTTTGTGTTCTTTTACTATGGAAACTTTAAGTGGAGTGAATTTGGTATATGGTTACTCTTGCTTTAGATAATTCCTTCTATCTTCAGGCACGTAGTGCATATCATGGAGTTGGGTTGGTCAAATTAATGGGAAGAAGCACTGGATTCATAGCCATGCATGCTTCTCTTTCTAGCGGACAGATTGATGTCTGCCTAATACCTGAGGTATGTAACTGAAAACACTGCTGATGGAGCTTCAAATCTGTCTTTACTTCACATTTACTAACACGAGCGCACAATCTGAGCGAAGGTATCTTTTACACTTGATGGAGAACATGGTGTCTTGGCACATCTTGAGCATTTACTGGAAACCAAGGGATTTTGTGTGGTTTGTGTGGCTGAAGGTGCAGGACAGGTATGATGTAGCGCATGGTGTTTTGACTCGTCCAAAAGCTCTAGTAACTTCAGTTAAATGGATGAAATTTAGGTTGTGATTCTTGGATTTGTTGTTGCAGGATTTACTGCAAAAATCAAATGCAACAGATGCATCAGGAAATGTGATACTTAGTGATTTTGGCGTCCACATGCAACAAAAGGTATATGCTCGTTTTAAACCCCATGCAAATGGATTTTTGTTAGTAAGTATCTTAGATGATGATAGGTGTTTGAAATCATCTTGTAACCAGTCAACTCTACTGAAGCCAGTTCCTACTTTACTTTTTTTTTGCTTTTGCGAGGGGCAGTACCTGCTATACATGCTAGAAAATCAAGGGCCTTTTTTATTGGATTTTGTATGAATCATTTTTTTTTCGAGAATGTGCATGAATGATTTATGCTGGTTGTCACCAGTTTTATATAGTAGGGCTCGTACAGAAGTGTAGTTAGTTATTGCAGGTAAGCATGCCGATTCACAATCTACTGGAAAGTTGGAAAACTATGAGAATCTTGTCTATTCTATTGTGTTTTGCTGGAAAGAGATGGAAGTAGAACTTCTGGTCAGTTCTTTGTTGAGCTGCTTGCCTGAGCTTAGTTGCAGTAGTGTTCTGGCACAAATGGAACTGGTCAATGTTATTCATCCTAGTCAGGATTGGTCTAACATCAGTTTTGCAAACCGTAGTTAGGGACCTCAGGGTTGCACAGGTTATTTTTAGCTGCCAGTGTATAACTTATGAACCTCATTTTCTGTACATGCAAATCATTAACTTGCCTATTTCATGATAGGAGACCATATCCATATAATGTTGAATTTAAAACTTACTAATTAAATACTGTTCCCGTATTGACATGTTCTGTCTGTTATAACATTTGTATTCCTCCGTCGTTTTGATATTTTGTCAAGTTGTACTACTCCCTCCATAAAAAAATATAAGAGCGTTTAGACCATATTTCTTTACGGAGGGAGTACATAGCAACTAAACGATTTGATGTCATTGGTATGACTCCCCAGATCAAGAAACATTTCAAGGACATTGGTGTTCTAGCTGATGTGAAGTACATCGACCCAACATATATGGTCCGGGCATGTCGTGCAAATGCATCTGATGCCATCTTGTGCACTGTGCTTGGGCAAAATGCTGTAAGTTTATGTCCCTGTATTTCACATATGTATTAGTAGCATGTATCCATCATATCTAGTTTGCATTTGACAAATATTAACTCCTCTAGGTCCATGGAGCATTTGCTGGGTTCAGCGGCATCACATCAGGTATTTGCAACACACATTATGCCTACCTCCCGATCACAGAAGTCATCACAACACCGAAGCATGTGAACCCAAATAGCAGGATGTGGCACCGATGTCTCACGTCCACTGGCCAACCGGACTTCCACTGACTCGCGTTTAGCGTTTACTTCTCTGCACAGGCTAAACTCGTTGAATTAACATATTTTTGCTTACCCACAGACTAGTCACAGCTGAAAGATTAGTCACGGTGCAAGCTACCAACATGTTAACAATAATGTAATACTGAGAAGGAACTCAATCGGCTTGTTTCACATCAGCCCCATTTTTGTCCATGAACAACAGAGCTGCACAAAGCTCAAGTTGTCCCGAATAATCTGTAATGCACTGTCCAACCATTGACCATCCATAATTCTAAAACGAAGCTATTTGCTTCAGAAACGATGTGTAGCGAAATGCCTTCTGCGTTCCACGACCGATTTCTATGAGTGATTTGTTTTATGTTGTGCTGAAGCTAAACACTTTCACTCTGTTCTTTAATTCACTGATGACTCTGAGAAGTCACACCATGAACAAAAGCGGGACGACGATGTATTCAAGTGCAAGTATCTAATCAATCGCTTTTTTTTTTTGAAACAAAAGGGCCCTGCCCCAACTTTATTAAGTCAAGGCAAAGAAACCAACATCCGACATTTCACAGCTCTCGTAGCGACCAAAAGTAGCTGCAACAGACTGGGAGTTTATCAAAGTTAACCCACGGATACAACCATTACAGGGAGAGGCACTCGATAGGATGGTAAACATTTCGGCACACAATATAAGCAAATCAAGTCTCCCAATTACTATCTAGTACGCCAGGCTATCCTAATCAATTGCTTACATAGTTATACAAAATAAGAACAGACCAGTCTTTGATCGGAGATTGGCAAACTCTAATACCTAAGCAAGAGTTTAGCGATACTACCGGCGCGCCGCACCGGCGACAGGAGAGGGGTCGAAGAAGTTGACAGGCTCGTGGCTGTCAGTGTTCATCACAGAAATTCAGAGAAGAACTCAATCAGCTTGCGAATTTGGTTGGGGATTTCGATTTAGTAGATCGGAGGAACCCGGAACTAGGGTTTGGCCATCCGAAACACGGCGGCCTGTCAACATCGCTGGATCCCATGCTGCAAGTCGCCGCCAGCAGGACTTCTCCCGATCTGCTACCACCCATTGTCCGGCCGCTGTCCGCGACTCCGCATCCGCCTCGTCCCGGTCGGCTGTTGTGCTCGATCCGCCCACCGCCTGCTTGATCCGTGTCCTCCCGTCCCCTCCCGGCTCCCTGCTTGATCTGGGCTTCCGTGGCTCTTCCAGCCGGCTCTCTGATGCTAACCGTAGCTGGGCCCTCCTCTCTGTACGTGCTTGCATGCTGCTGCTTTGCCACTCCTCTTTGCTAGCTTTGTGTGCCGCATCTCGTGCTCCCCATAGCCGTTTGCTACTACTCCCTCCGTTCCAAAATAGATGACTCAACCTTGTACTAACTTTAGTATAAAATTGGGTCATCTATTTTGGAACGGAGGGAGTACTAGCGTGTTGTTATGCGTGCTCCTCTGTCTACTGCCGCTTTTTTTTTTGACGGGCTGTCTACTGCCGCTTGCCCTGCTGCTATGCCATGCGAGTCCACGATAGCTTTGTCCATCAGCTTTTTTCTAGTCATTATTCTCTCTATAAGATTTATGTGGCCTCTCTTTGCATTGTTGGTCTAAGCCCATACTCTTGCCACCGTGCTTTTTTCGCCGTCGGTTTTCAAGGCCATGATTCTTTAAGTAATGCTTCATTCTCTTGATGTATCATCTTTTTTTGACAACCCATCTTCTCTTGATACTTCTCTTGTATTTTTTATTGATGCAGTGTCTTCCTCAGATGTGCCATCTCTTTATTATTCCTTTTGGCGACTCGATAGGTTTTAAAGACTCTTCATGCTACGACGATACTCTCAAGACGCGGATTTGGATTATCATTTTTTTAGTATTGCACTTCTTCGAATGTAATGCTATTCCATACGCTTTGCATTTGAGGGGGGTGGGGGGGTGGGGGGTGGGGGGTGTTAGGAAGTATTAGTATAGGTCTAGGGGTCCTTATTAGTCTATGTTTAGTTGCTTTCTTAACAATATAGATAAGTTGCTTTCCTAACATTTGAGATGTATGTGTATGCTCAGGCTGGTATGCCTGTACGGTTGAAACTTGACATGCACCATATCTCCCACTTCCAGTTTCCTATCAGACCTCTTCTTATCAGCAAAGTGTTTCATTCTTTCCTGTGCTTTCAGCAAATTGCCCTTGATCTGTTGTGCAATGTTGTTCTTGTCTAGCTCATCTGTGTATGTCCTCCCTCTGGTGGGGGTAACATCAGTTCAGCAATGAGAGGGGGTCGTTTGGCATATAGAGCTTGGAAAAGTGTCATTTTCGGTGAAGTGTGAAAGCTTGTATTGTACCACCATTCTACCATAGAGAGCCACTTGTGCCATTTCTTTGGTTGTGCAAATGTCATGCATCTTAAATAATTTTCCAGGCATTGGTTGACCCTTTCGGCCTGTCCATCAGACTGAGGGTGATAAGATGTGCTCATGTGTAATTTCACTCCCATTTTACTAAAGCACTTTTGCCTCAGTGGCTTGTAAATATCCTATCTCTATCAGTAACTATCACAGTTGGCAGTCCATGTAATTTGAAGACATTACCAGTGAAAGCTTGAGCCACACTTTGGACAATGATGGGATGTTTTAGAGCGACAAAATGTGCATACTTGGTGAACCTGTTTACCGCTACCAGTATCATATCTTTGTTGTCAGACATAGGCAAGCCCTCTACAAAGTCCATGGAGGTATGAGTCCAAGCAAAATCAGGAACTGGTAGGGGTTGTAATAAACCAGGATAACAGAGATGATGTGCTTTGTTGAGTTAGTAAACAGGGCATTGTTGTAGAAAATCATTTACTGCTTGTCTCATTCCAGGCCAGGCAAACAAGATTTTCAGCCTGTGGTAAGTGGCCCTTTCTCCAGAATGTCCCCCTAATTCAAAGGTGTGGAAAGATTGTAAAAGGGACTGTGCCAATCAATATTTTCCTTTGTACCCGAGGACACCACCTGTGAGAGTGTAAGGAGGATGACCAGTAGGTGTAATAGCAAGTTGGGCAATTAGGTCAGAGCACTTGTTGTCTTTCTCATAACTGTTGACCACCTCCTTAATCCAAGCAGGAATTGAAGTTGTAGAGCCTAGAACTTGTATAGCATATTTCACTCTTGATAGGGCATCAACTACCTTATTTTCTTTGCCCTTTTTGTACTCTAATTTAAATTTGTAGCCCAATAATTTGATCAAGAGTTTGTGCTGAATTCCGTCAGTGAATTTCTGTCCTGGATGTATTTCAAGCTTTGTTGATCAGTTCTGATGATGATGGAACAAGAAGCAAAATAGCGTTTCCACTTTTTGTTGCTTATATATTGCAAGAGCTTCTTTATCATAAGTGTACCAGCCAGCTTCTTTAGGTCCAATTTCTTTACTTAGGAAAGCAATTGGTTGACCATTTTGCATTAGTATTGCCCCCTTTTCCAAAGCCAGATGCATCTGCTTCAAGTACAAATGGTAAGGAAAAGTTGGGCAGGGCCTAAAAGGGTGCTTGTGTCATATTGGTTTTTAGAAACTGGAAAGCTTGTTTCTGTCGGTTAGACCAAGTAAATCCTTCTGTCTTCAATGCATCAAACAAGGGTTTGCAGACCACTCCATAGTTTTTAACAAATCTTGTGTAGTATCCAACAAGGCCCAAAAAACTCCTGAGCTGAGTTGTGTTTGTTGGTGTGGGCCACTTGGTGATGGCCTCAACCTTTGTAGGGTCTGTAGACACTCCCTCTGCTATGATCACATATCCCAGGTATTCCACCTTTGACTGTGCAAAAGTGCATTTGGAAAGTTTTGCATATAGTGTGTGTTCTCTGAGGGCTTTGAAAACTAGTGCTAAATGTTCCAGATGTTCATTGTTGGTTTAGCCGAAGACCAAGATGTTAGCAAAGAACACGAGTACACATGTCTAAGAAGATGTTTCAAGACAATGTGCATTAGTTACTGGAATGTAGGAGGCCATTAGTAACTCCAAAGGGCATAACCAAAAACTCATACAGTCCCACATGTCTGCTAAAAGCAGTTTTTGCAATATCTTCTTCTCTCATCCCGATTTGATGATATCCACTTCTCAAATCTATTTCGTGAACACAGTAGCACCATGGAGTTCATCCAGTGGGTATTCTATCATTGGAATAGGATATTTGTTTTTGATACTATGAGAATTTAGTTACTCGTAGTCCACACATAGTCTCCAAGTGAGATATTTCTTCCTGGCTGCTACTTGTGAGATGCGTTGGGATTTCCTTGAAGAGGAGAGGATGATGCAATACAATAGAGATAAGTATTTTCCTCAGTTAAGAACCAAGGTTATCAATCCAGTAGGAGAACCACGCAATACCTCGTGAACAACACCTAAACACAAAATAAGAAATACTTGTACCCAATGCAAACAATGGGTTGTCAATCCCTTGACGGTTAATTACAAGGATCAAATCTCGTAGTGATAGATAGATAAACAAAAATATGAAATAAAATTAAGGTAAACAAATTGTAGCAAGGTAATTTTCGATTTTAATATATGATAAAGATAGACCCGGGGCCATAGTTTTCACTAGAGGCTTCTCTCTCGAACAAAAAGCATATGGTGGGTAAACAAATTACTATTGGGTAATTTACCTTATAAAGGACGCTAGGATAGCAGCCCCTCTCAGGCCATCCACGCGGCCAGCAATTGAAAATCGCGTTCAGTTTCACCTCATTCCCTGCCTAGCCTCTGTCGATGACGCCTGGGCCCGGTCGTGTGGCCCTTTGCGTCCCGCGCGAACCGAGCGAGCGCACAAATATCTCCCTCGCTAGCCCATCTCTCTCTCTTCCTCGTCTCTTCTCATCCCCCTCCTCCCCTTCGTTCGCCCTTCTCGGCCGCAAGTGCCGGCACTAAGGATGGCAATGGGTAGGGTATGGGGCGGGTAGAGCATTACCATACTCATACCTGTGTAGTCATGGGTACAAAATTATACCCATACCCGTATCCATGGGTATGAAACTTTACCCATACCCATACCCGATGGGTTTCCATACCCATTGGGTAGATCAAGCAGTACACAAGTTATTCACAATTTTACATTAATCTATAACACATTTCACAAAAAAACATTGATCTCAACTCAATAACAGATAGACGAGTACCTGCTCAACTAAAATTGACAATTGGTGACAACTTTAACAAAGGTTCACAAACTCAGAAACCAAATTTAACACATGTACTCTTGTGAATTATGGGTAAGTTTCACATGTCAGTATGCACGGGTAGGGTATGGGTATATCCATGGGTAAAAGGCTATACCCGTGCCCTACCCATGACTTGAGGGGTAGGGTATGGGTACTACCCATGGGTATAAAATTATGCCCATACCCTGCCCATGCGGGTACGGTATCCGCGGGTACCCATACCCATGGGTAAAATTGCCATCCTTAGCCGGCACCGGCGTGGGATGGAAGCGGCTGCCACCGAGAGAAGCTCTGGCCTCCCCTCCTCACCCTCCCCTGTCTACTCTCATCCACCAGGACAAGCCGAGAAGCGGAGGTGAGGGCCGGAGGCTGAGGAGGGACGAGCGGCGCACGCGAGAGGCAACCCTACCTATCTACCTAAATGGACTCGGAGCTCGGCCACGCCGGTACCCTCCCTCCCTCCTGGGATTCATCAATTGGGTCGAATCGCTCTGCGCCGGGTTTAGTGGCTGATTGATTAATTTACCGGTTCTTGCATGCGCAGATCGGGCAGGGATGGACGAGCTGGACATGGACAGCGATGATAGCGCGGCGAAGCCCGATTTTGCCTGCCCGTACTGCTATGAGGACCACGACATCGCCTCCCTCATCGAGCAACTCGAGGAGGAGCACCCCTTCGAGCCCCACGCCGCCCCTCCAGCACCTCTGCCTCACCCAACTATCTAGAGGTAATTAGTTTGATCTGCTTTGGGTGAAGATGCCCTCTAACATGTGGCTTCTTAGTTGGACACGTTTATGTTCATGCATGATGCTCTTGTGGTGTTTATTGATTATCAATAGATATGAGAAATTCTTTTTTTGCTTAAAAGTTTAATTATGCGTCTTTTCCTGCAGTTAAGTTCCTGAAAAAAATGGTGAGTTCAACTTAGAGTTGTAGCAGTCCATGTTTGCTGACAATCGGAGCACCCATGTATTATAAGCTAATATATGATTTAGGTTGTGATCATTGATTCATATGGTTAGTTGGTTTCTGAGAAAAAGATACACGCACTTTCTTGACGGTCAAGGAGTTTCAGATAGATCTGAGAAATTATTTTTTTGCTTAAAAGTTTAATTATGCGTTTTTTTGCATTTAAGTTCCTGGAAAAAATGGTGAGTTCAACTTAGAGTTGTAGAAGTCCATGTTTTCTGATAATAGGAACGCCCATGTATTAGGACTCAGGTTTGTAAACAGTCATCCATACCATAGGTACGTATGTTAATGCAGAAGCACCACTATTGAATTAAATGTAGTAACTGTGTCAATATGAACATTTTAGCAAGTTCATGCACTAACCTTAGGGTCCATCAATGAAACAAAGCTAATCATATGAATTGAAGTAGCTACTGAAATAAAATGGAAAGAACAAAGAGAAAATTGATGGTTATCTATATGAAAAGTCAGAGAATGGGATAGGAGAGGTGGTTCTTCCCAACAGGAAAAAGAGTGGAATATAGTACTGTTATCCTGCCTTTTCTACTACAATCCCAGTTAGCATAATAATGTGACATCTAAAATCATATTATCGATTCAATTATGATTCAAGCGACATGAACAATTATCCATGAAATTCACTTCTAAACCCTGGTTTTATTTAGTTCTAACTTCAGGATAGGCATTTATTGTATTATAATTGCCAGACTTCCAAAATTCTACTATTTCCAGTGTTTAACAACATTGTTTTTGTCATGGGAAAACAATAGATGGATAAACGTCTCAAATCATAGCCCCACGCCCTCTTCTTCCCCTCCGCGCCATCCTGCCTCCCCTCTCGCGCCGCCACCTTCTCTCCTGGCACGTTCTTCTAGGCCTATTCCCCGGCGCTCGAGGTGTAGCAGCGGCGGTGCCGCTCCTCCTCTCGGGCATGGCGCTACAGGTTAGGGCAGATGTCATACAGTCAGATGCCTCTGTTAGGGCTCATTCGGTTTGAAGGAAATCAAAACGTAAGAATTGTGAAGAAAGTTTATGTTCTGTGATATGTGACGTGAACTTCCTTTTCTCTGGAATGCTGCAGGATCTGGTGGCCTCTGCCTCCCCACTGTATGCCACCACATCTCCTTCCTGTTTTATATTTTCAGTTTTTACATGTTGAGCTATAGGTTGGTTTGATCTCTTCTGTCAGGCAGGTGTGAGGTTGGGCATTTTGGCAATGGCAGCTACGGTTTCAGGAAAGGACGCCCATGCCATGTGCAATGACAACAACATCACATCTCCTTCCCGTTTTATATTTTCAGTTTTTACATGTTGAGCTATAGGTTGGTTTGATCTCCTCTGTCAGGCAGGTGTGAGGTTGGGCATTTTGGCAATGGCAGCCACGGTTTCAGCAAAGGATGCCCATACAATGTGCAACGACAGCAACATCATCACAGGGATAGGCCATCAGCATGACACAGGTGCATCTCAGCTCCTTATGAGTATCATATCATCTCGAGTTCTTGATGCATTTGTTTATCTTACTTAATCTTGAGAACTGTTGTGCCTTAGTGTGTATTCTGCTCTAGGTTGTGCAAGATAAGTGGTTGATGCACTCTGCTTCTTTGTACAACTTGTGTAAATGTTTTGTTTTCCATTTATCCCATTCAGCAAATAAAAGTTGTCTTTATTTTGCATTTGCTTAGCTCTCTAAAGTTTTGTTACTGCTGCAGGAGAGACGTGAGGGTTAGTTGCATTCGTGTTGCTCCATTGCTTGAGATGGATCCATTTTGTTAAGGTATGTTCCTGCCCTTCTGTCCCACAACGTTCGTTTTTCCTTTCAAATTTGTAACTCATAGTCGTTCTTGTCTTTGCGTGTCAGATTGTATGTCTGGATTGTCGAGCAGATTACTGGCACATAGGATGTACAACTATACTCTTACTGATTATACATAAGAAATTGAGAAAGGTTCACTAAAGATTCAGGGCGCGAGGGCGATTGACGCAGCTGAATTGTTGAAATTACCCTCCTACGGAATATTGACTACTTGAGAGTTCCTTCCCTTGTTTCTAATCAATCTACATAGATACTTCTTTATTAGGCTTTTGTGCACCATCAGAGTAAATCGTTGGCTGCTCTGTTTCCCCTCGATGTCGGTTTCATTTATATATGTCATTCACTTAGCTATTAGCAGCATGCATGGCCTTTGTATTTTATTTCTATTTGACTTGCGACCATTCTCCTTATTGCTTTTCACCATTTATAGGTGCCGTGCTAGAAATAGAATGTCTTTGTATTTGTGTCACAACAAGCATGGCCGACCTCTGTATTTTTATTAAGGTTGGCATTGTTACACATCTCACTGATTGTGCTATCCTGTAAGAAAATGAGGTGTAAGCACATATCTTGGCTACACCAGCAAGGTTTTAAGATATGTGCTGGAAGAGACATCGAAAGCTTTGGCTTGTTTGTTTCTCACCCAGCTTGTTTGTTTTCTATAGTATACTGTTCTTGTATCAGTTCCATTATTTCTTATAGGGCCTACAGATCTGCACCAACTTTTACCTTGTTGTCTTGTTATGTGCTGATTAGAAGCTCTATGTGATGTGAATAACACAAGTCAAGGTCACTTCAAGATTCCCTTGGTGAAACATGCACTCTGCTACACTTGTGAGTTCTTTTTTCCCTTTTTCTGAACAACCATGAGCTCGGCTGTAAAATTGCAAGGTAATCTGGTAAGAGAGATATAGTTGTAGTTATGTATGCATCTAAAATGGGCAAATCACATGGGAAACATTCTTAGATCTGTGTGGTGTAAAACCTGCAGGGTTTTTCTTGACGACTACTTTAATGTGCTTTGTCTGTTGGTTCTTGTTCAATTAGGTGTATTCCTTTTCTCAGATGGTGTATTCTCCATGCTAGGTTGTCCTTCCTATGCTAATTCATATGCTCTTAGTGCTAAAAATGTTCTCTTCCTTGGTTATGTACCCTTCTGTAGGGTACTAAGAGATTTTATGCTCTTTTTCTAAGCATGTTCATGTCAGAGCAATGGGCTATATGTAGATTGTTTATTCTTGGCTTATGTATGGTTTCCTGTGTGTATGATCATACATGAGAAGAAACCTTCTTGGGTATATACTTTATTTAGTTTTTTTAATTGCTCAGTGCTCATTGATCTTTATTTATGCTTCACTCTTTTTTTCCTAGAGCATTGTGAATTTGATTTTTGGGTTTGGTCACTAGGAAGAACATTATTCTTTTGTAGGTTGGTGGTAATGGACACTATCGTTATTGTTAATTCAGGGCGTTGTGTTGATTTCATTGGTGTGGATTTTGTTCCCATTGAGGTCGTACAGGTTGGCGTCATTACTAATTTTCTTGATGCACATGAGGTTCTGCCACCAGCTGGATGAGGTTGGGTACCTACGGGAGACCGCATCAAATCTGAAGGTACATTCCCGGCCAGTTCCAGAGCTTTGACCAAATGTTACTAGGAAGGATGGTTCATGGTTCCGCCGTCAGTTTTTTTACACCTTCCAGCATCAGTTTTTGTGCACAACTGTAGCCATCGCCTAATCTAACATTTTTCTGTTGTTTGCTCGAGGCGCAGTGGTATACATTTATTGGCACGTCAGTTCATCGGGTGGATCCTCACCAGATCAAGCCGCCATACACCCTTCCAAGTAAACCTTGACCAACAACACGGTATTATTTCAGTTTCGAATTCATGTTTTTCCTAGAGATGTAGCCAATAATAAAAGTTTTACTTCTGAACAGAGGTAGCAGCATAATTATTGTTCATGACTGAAATCGATATTTGTTTCATTGCTAACAAGAGATCAATCGTCTCGTGCAGATGCCTACCCTGTTGATCTATTAATGGCATTTGCAGAAGTATCCAGTTCATTCTAGCTAATTCAAGTTAGTTTGAGTGCACATAGATAGCAATGGTAGTGGACAGACAATGTAAAATGCACTTGTGTTAATTCGGTGAGGATTAGACATCAACCTGATGGTACTTCATTTTTGCTTTTATAGCCTGATCTGGCAAATGACGTTTCTTCTCTAGTCAAGCTATCAGTCCTTGTTACGTGCATGTTTCTTAATTAACACCTAAATAATCCATTCGCACATGGCCATACATGTTGATCTGCTTTTTTCTTGGTGCCTAAGAGATAGTACACGCGTGCATTATCCTGTACTGTTTGAACACATTGAGAGGCCTATTAATCTCAATTTTTACATCATCTGCTTTTATCTAACTAGCATACGTACCCTAACTAAAACATAAGAGTCCCAGTTTGTACATTTGAAATGCACATTCAGTTAGTACCACCATTGTTTATCAACAAATTTTTTTGGCACAGAAAATGTAAATCACACACTATAAAGCTTTCAACACTTGCTTACAGTGTATTTCTCTCTGCCATCAGTTCGCCGTGATGGAAAAAGTTTGGATTCCAACAAAAGTGGTTCTGGATGCTACGATGCAAAAGTTTCCTTCCAAACACAATTTGCTCAACTGACAAGGCAAGGACCATTGGTCTCGAGGCAACCATTGTGTTCTACCCATCTGAGTACCAACTAAACAATGAGCTTGCAAATAAATCAATATTCATCTATGACTAATGGCACATGTAGCGATGTCTCTTCCATGATTGCATATCTTAGTCATAGTAACTTGAATGACCAGAGGTATCGATATAAGACATCTCTGCCTATGTACCTTGCTTTCTAAAAGCAATGTAAATAAGCTACCATGAATTGATCTCTTACGTTTGTTTTGACCTATAAAGCTACCACCCATTGTAATATATAAAGCTATGTATGAACTACTTAAATATCTATTTTCTTATGATTCAAGGATTTTATGACCGGTCTCTAAATATCCTTACTTGCATTGTTTCCCTCTCGCCCTTTGCGCCATTGGCGCAACGGGTCATCTAGTTGATAGAAAAACACATAGTTATGACAATATCCAAGGCAATGATCATGTATATAGGAATCACATACGAGACAAGTAGACCATCTCCCGCCTGCATCTACTACTATTACTCCACACATTGACCACTATCCAACATGCATCTAGAGTATTAAGTTCATAAAGAACGGAGTAACGCCTTAAGCAAGATGACATGATGTAGACAAAGTAACCCAATCAATATGAATAAACCCCATCGTTTCATCCTTTATGAAAGCAATACAAATATGTGTCATGTCTCTTTCTCTCACTGGGATTGGTCACCGCAAGATTGAACCCATGACAAAGCACCTCTCCCATTGCAAGATAAATCAATCTAGTTGGCCAAACCAATTGGATAGATCAGAGAGAAATACAAAGTTATAACAATCATGCATAAAAGAGTTCAGAGAAGACTCAAATAATATTCATGGATAATCTGATCATAAACCCACAATTCATCGGATGCCAGCAAACATACCGCAAAAGAAGATTACATCAAATAGATCTCCAAGAACATCGAGAACATTGTATTGAAGATTAAAGAGAGAGAGAAGAAGCCATCTAGCTCCTAGCTATGGACCCGTAGGTTTGTGGTAAACTACTCACACATCATTGGAAGGGCAGCAAGGTTGATCTAGAGGCCCTCCATGATTGATCCCCCCTCTGGCAGAGTGCCAGAAAAGGCCTCCAGATGGGATCTCACAAGAACAGAAGCTTGCATCGGCGGAAAAAGTATTTTGGGTGGCTCTATGTAGGTTTCCCGATTATAGAGAATTTAAAAGTTGGAATTAGGTCAAATGGAGGAAAGAGGGGCCCACAATCCACATGGGCACGCCTACCCCCTTGGCATGTGCCTTGTGGCCTCCCCGCAAAGCTTCTAGGGTCTCTTATGTATAGAAAAAAATCGTCAAAAAGTTTCGTGGCATTTGGACTTTGTTTAGTACTGATTTCCTGAAAAACCAAAAACAGGCAAAAAATAGCAACTGACACTTGGCACTAAGTTAATAGGTTAGTCCCAAAAAATGATATACTATTGCATATAATTGCGTATAAAATATCCAAGATTGATACTATAATAGCATGGAACAATATAAAATTATAAATATGTTGGAGATGTATCAAGCATCACCAAGCTTAATTCCTGCTCATCCTTGAGTAGGTAAATGATAAAAACAGAATTTTTGATGTGGAATGCTACCTAACATGTTCATCATGTAATCTTTCTTTTATGGCATGAATATTTATATTCGAATGATTCAAAGTAACAGTCTATAATTTGATATAAAGACATCAATACTTAGGCATACCAACAAACAATCATGCGTTTTGAAATATCAATAACGTTATCCCTACAAAATCATATAGACTTGTCATGATCCATCTTCTTAACACAAAATATAAATCATGCACTACTCTGGTGTTAGCCAAGCAATTGGTTCATACTTCTTAACGCGCTTGAGCTTTTTCAACCCTCACGCAATACATGAACATAAGCCATGGATATAGCACAATGGGTGGAATAGAATACGAAGGTAGAGATTAATATGGAGAAGACAAAAAAGGAGAAAGTATCACATCGCCGAAGCTAATCAACAGGCTATGGAGATGTCCATCAATTGATGTCAATGCAAGGAGTAGGGATTTCCATGCAACGGATGCACTAAGAGCTATAAGTGTATGAAAGCTCAAAAAGAAAACTAAGTGGGTGTGCATCCAACTTGCTTGCTCATGAAGACCTCGGGCATTTGAGGAAGCCCATCATTGGAATATACAAGCCAAGTTCTATAATGAAAAATTCCCACTAGTTATATGAAAGTGAAAGCATAGGAGACTCTCTATATGAAAAACATGGTGCTACTTTGAAGCACAAGTGTGAAAAAGGATAGTAACATTGCCCCTTCTCTCTTTTTCCCTTTATTATTTCTTTTTCCCTTTATTTTTATTTTTTGTTGTACTCTTTTGGCCTTTTTATGGGCTCCTTTTAGCATCTTTATTTATTTATTTATTTCTTCACTTGGACAATGATCTAATAATGTATAATGATGATCATCACACTTCTATTTACTTACAACTCAAAATTACAACTCGATACTCAAAAAATAATATGACTCTATATGAATGCCTCTGGCGATGTACCAGGATGTGCAATGATCTAGCGTAACATGTATAAAAAATAATGAACGGTGGCTGAGCCACAAATACTATGTCAGCTATATGATCATGCAAAGCAATATGACAATGATGATGTGTGTCATAGAAACGGAACGGTGGAAGTTGCATGGCAATATATCTCGGAATGGCTATGAAAATGCCATAATAGGTAGGTATGGTGGCTATTTTGAGGAAGTTATAAGGAGGTTTATTTGTGATAGAGCGTATCATATCATAGAGTTTGGATGCACCGGCAAAGTTTGCACCACATCTCGAGGTGAGAAAGGGCAATGCACGGTACTGAAGAGGCTAGAAAATCGCGGAAAGGTGAGAGTGCATATAATCCATGGACTCACATTAGTCATGAAGAACTCACATACCTGTTGCAAAAGTTTATTATCCCTTGAAGCAAAGTACTACTATGCATGCTCCTAGGGGCGAGGTTGGTAGGAGTTAACCATCGCCCGCCCTGACCTTCACGCAAAGGAAGACAGTCAATAATAAATCATGCTCCAACTTCTTAGCACAACAAGAGACTTCACGTGCATGCTTCGGGAATCACAAACCTTAACACCAATATTCTTACTAAACCACAATCATTCACCAGGACCTCTCACATATTACCATCTTTATATAGCAAAACTGTTGCAAGGAATCAAACTTATCATATCCAGTTATCTACATGAAAGTTTTTATTATATCCCTCTTGAATACCTACCATATTAGTACCAATTTCATAACTTCTGCATATTCCCATTACTATTATCAACTCTCAAAATTATATAAATCAAGCATGAGAGTGCAACTATTTCTTTCAAATATAACCACCGCCGTGCTCTAAAAGATATAAGTGAAGTACTAGAGCAACTACTTAGCTCAAAAGATATAAGTGAATCAAAAAGAGTATATGAAAGTGCAACTAATCCCTGGGTGGTTTTGGTAATTCTTAACAACATATAGTTCATTGAACTAATGCTCTTTCAAGATCATCATTTGAGAAAGTTCAGTGATTGGCATGGCATGGACTAGAGATGTGGACCCCTCAAAATGCTAAGGACACATATTGGGAACAAGCTCAAGACTCTACCTTTTTCATTTAACTGATCCAAGATCACATTGAGTCAATAGGAAAGCCAATACTATTAAAAGGGGATGAGGTGCTACTTAATGGCTTACTTGCTCAAAATGCTTAGTGATATTCTCCAAAACTCTCAACCACTTTCTCATTTCCACATATGTCCTAAACCTAAAAGTCAAATTCGGCCCCATCGATTTGATCTATCCGACGCCACGGAGTTTCATTTGACATAGCCACTGCCACAAACCCTAGTCACTTCGGTCTCACCGATAGGGATCTCGGTCTCACCGAGATGGGATTGCAAACACACTGTTTCCTTTTTGTAACATTTCGATCCAACCGAGATGAGCGAATCGGTCCCACCAAGTCTGCAATGCAAATTCACCATTTCCTCTTCGTAACACTTCGGTCCCACCGAAGTGAAAGGATTGGTCCCATCGAGTTTGCCTAACCAACTCTCTATGTGCCTTTTGCTGAAATCGGTCCCACCAAGTTTATGCGATCGGTCACACCGAGATTACGTTATGCCCTAACCCTAACATATCGGTCCCACCGAGATGACTATGTCGGTCCCACCAAAAAGCCTAACATTCATATTTAGACATGAATCGGTCTGACCGAGTTTTACGAATCAGTTTCACCGAGTTTGGGAATCTGTGTGTAATGGTTAGATTTTGTGTGGAGGCTATATATACCCTCCACCCATTCTTCATTCGTGAGGAGAGCCATCAGAACGTGCCTACACTTCCAACATTCATTTTCTGAGAGAGAACCACCTACTCATGTGTTGAGACCAAGATATTCCAATCCAACCACAAGAATCCTAATCTCTAGACTTCCCCAAGTTGCTTTCCACTCAAATCATCTTTCCACCATAGCCAAATATGTGTGAGAGAGTTGAGTGTTGGGGAGACTATCATTTGAAGCACAAGAGCAAGGAGTTCATCATCAACACACGATCTATTACCTTTTGGAGAGTGGTGTCTCCTAGATTGGTTAGGTGTCACTTGGGAGCCTCCGTCAAGATTGTGGAGTTGAATCAAGGAGTTTGTAAGGGCAAGGAGATCTCCTAGCTACTTCGTGAAGATCTACCCTAGTGAGGCAAGTCCTTCGTGGGCGATGTCCATGGTGGGATAGACAAGGTTGCTTCTTCGTGGACCCTTTGTGGATGGAGCCCTCCATGGACTCGCGCAACCGTTACCCTTCGTGGGTTGAAGTCTCCATCAACGTGGATGTACGATAGCACCACCTATCGGAACCACGCCAAAAATCTCTGTGTCAACATTGCATTTGCTCCCTCCAAACTCCTCCCATTTACTTTCTTGCGAGTTGCATGCTTTACTTTCCGCTGCTCATATACTCTTTGCATGCTTGCTTGAATTGTATTAAGATTGCTCGACTTGTGCTAAGTTACTAAAATCTGCCAAGAACTAAAATTGGGAAAAGGTTAAGTTTTTATTTGGCCAAGTAGTCTAATCACCCCCTCTCTAGACATACTTTCGATCCTACAAGTGGTATCAGAGCTTTGGTCTCCATTTGCCTTGATTTCCATAGCTTTGGTGATCACAGCCTTGGTTTCACAACCTAGGAGAGTATGACATCTAGCGAGGGAAATTACCATCGTAGAGGTCCTTACTTTGATGGTACTAATTTTGCTAGTTGGAAACATAAAATGAAAATGCATATTCTTGGACATAACCCCGCCGTTTGGTCTATTGTGTGTATTAGTTTGCAAGGTGAATTCTTCCATGGGAGAGAACCAAACCGTGAAGCTAATGCATAAGAATTGAAGATGTTGCAATACAATGCTCAAGCTTGCGATATCCTCTTCAACGGATTGTGCCCTGAAGAATTCAACAAAATCAGTCGTCTTGAGAATGCAAAGGAATTTTGGGATACTTTGATTGATATGCATGAAGGTACCGACTCCGTCAAGGAATCCATGTTGGATGTGCTTCAAAGTCAACTTGACAAGTTCAAAATGAAGGATGGTGAAGGTGTCACTGAAATGTACTCTAGGCTTGCTCTCATCACAAATGAGATTGCCGGCTTAGGAAGTGAAGATGTTGATGCTGATGAACTAGGGTTTGAGAGGAGTTGCTGCTGTTGAAGATGTTGATGAAGATAGCCCTCCCCAAGATGGGAGAGTTGTTGGTGATGATGATGACAATGATTTCCTACTCCGGGAGGGAATTTCCCCGGTAGAATCGCTCCGCCGGAGGGCAAAAGTGCTCCTGCCCAAGTTTCGCCTTGAGACGGCGGCGCTTCATCTCGAAAGTCCTCACCTTATTTTTTCTAGGTCAAAATGACTTATATACAAGAAGACAGGCATCGGAGGTGGGCCGAGGGGGGGGGGGGGCAACACCCACCAGGGCGCGCCTAGGCTTCCTGGCACGCCCAGGTGGGTTGTGCCCACCTGGTGGCTCTCCTCTGGTACCTATTTGCTCCAATATTCCTTAAATATTCCATAAAAAATCCTCGGGGAGTTTCAGCTCATTTGGAGATGTGCAGAATAGGTAGCTTGATGTAGCTTTTTCAGGTCCAGATTTCTAGCTGTCAGAACTCTCCCCCTTGGTGCATACCTTGCATATTATGAGAGAAAAAGCACTAGAATTACTCCAAAAAGCATTGTTATGCAATAAAATAACATAAATAACAGTAGTAAAACATGATGCAAAATGGACGTATCAACTCCCCCAAGCTTAGACCTCGCTTGTCCTCAAGCAAAAACCGAAATCGAAAAACATGTCCACATGCTTAGAGAGAGAGAGAGAGAGAGAGAGAGAGAGAGAGAGATAGAGGTGTTGTTAAAAAAAAGGACATAGCAGCATCATGTAACTTAACAACAACAAACTTTAACATAAAGCTTTTATCATAAAACTTTTATCATAGACTTCTCATGAACAAGTGACAATTCATCACAACATCAAAGTATGAAGCGTAAACTCTATTGGAGAACAACAAACTATGTTCTCAGTCAACTTTGCAACTACAATTCATCATCTTTTCAGGAAGGGTCATGTATCGGAGCCTTTAGGCAAGTCCACATACTCAAACATCATTTACTCTTCTATGATTGCTAACACTCACCGCGTACACATGAGCAAAACGTTTCAACCGGACACATAGAAAGATAGGGGCTTATAGTTTCGCCTCCCAATGCATTCACCTCAAGGGTGATGCCAACAATAATAACTCATGCTACCCATATTCAACTGGATATATGTGCCTAGATCTTTCCTCACCACATGATGCTTGCCAAAGGAGAAAATAAAAAGGAATAGACAGAAGAACTTTGATTCTTGCATGAAAGTAAATACGTGAAAGTAAAAGATAGGCCCTTCGCAAAGGGAAGCAAAGGTTGCCATGTGCTTTTTGTTTGTTTGCTCAACCCCTTAGTGCAAGAGAACGTCATGTTATATTGCCCCTTGTGATGGAAACCTTTATTATGCAGTCTGTCGCTTTTATTCTTCACCATCACAAGTTCGTACAACGCTCAATTTTCCCTTACACTAAATGATCTCACATTTTTAGAAGCAGTTTTTATTGCCCTTTTTGCGCTGATGACAACTTACTTGAAGGATCTTACTCAATCCATAGGTAGGTATGGTGGACTCTCTAGCAAGATTTGGGTTTAAGGGTTTTGGATGCACAAGTAGTATCTCTACTTAGTGCGGAGTTTTTGGCTAGCAAAGATAGGGGCAAGCACCACATGTTGAAGGATTTGTGACAATATAACTTCTATGTGAATATGAACAAACATAAATCATTATGTTGTCTTCCTTGTCCAACGTCAACAATTTTGGCATATAATATTTTGATGGGTGCTCACAATCACAAAAGATCTCGAGGATAGTGTATTTGTATGTGAATCTTCTATTCCCTTATTAATTCTTTCATGAGTTGCATCATTGACCAATGCTATGTTTGTCAATCTACAATAAAATTTACTACCTACACTTTTCCTTGTGTAATGTCATCACTTACCATAAGATTAGCATATGATCTTTTTCATTAATTTCCTTTCTTTTTATTGAAACAGGAAAGTAAAGAAGGCAAAACTCAAACTAAACTTTATTATATATCTCGAACCCGATCACGAAGATTGATCACTAAGCAAACTCTCGAAAAGAAAGGATCAAACTAAACTTTTATTCATCTAATAGCAAAAGATAACCATGGATCAAACTAAGAAAGTAAAGACAAAGATAGTGCAGATGATACGATACCGGGGCACCTTCCCCAAGCTTGGCAAAAGCCAAGGGGAGTGCCCATACCCGATACTCAGTTTTCTTTTGGTGGTGAAGAAGGAGGTGGTGGTGATGAAGTAGAAGCAATCTTGTCCAATACATCTCTGAGTGTATCTCTTAAGCTGTGAATCTCTCGAAGAGCTTGATGAAGCAGCTCAGTGTTCTTCTCTACTTCAGCCATGATATGTTTATTTCCCGGGCCCCAAGAGTTTGTCCCTGCATCACTTTCTCTTGGACGAGATATGTCCCAATTGGACGGTATATGCACGCGAGGAGTGTTTTAAAACCCATAATTGTGAATCAAATTGTGAAAATTGTTTTGATGTAACCTGTGTAGAGGTCTCCTTGTAGGGAGTTCTTCCTGATCTCTTGGTCCCTCTTGATTGTTTAGGGGCCTCATGGCTTGATGGGGGTTAGGATGAGTGGAGATGCCAGCCAGAGTGCCTCTCTCAGAGGCCGGAGGATGAATTCCAAACGAGTCCCCCTCATCTTCTTCCATAACGACCTCTTCAAATCCTCTCCCCTGGATTCTACCTGAAGCAACCAAGCTTCGTCTTCTTTAGTGTTGGAGGAGGGAGAAGACATGATGCCTGGCTCAACAAATCTGACAGAAAACAACAACAAAAAAGAAACTAAGAGATTTCTCCGTGATACGGAGGTCAACAGGTTCGGGAGGTATATAAAGATTTTTTTATCTTGGGGAACAAGCAGAAGGGAAGAAAAATGGAGTCCGGAAAGTACCCGAGGTGGGCACAACCCACCGGGGGGCGCCTGGCAGCAGGGTCACTTTCCTGGAAGTTTCTTATTTTCCTAATTTTTTAAATGTTCCAAAACTGACAAAAAATATTTTTGCGGATTTTTCGGAGTCCGTTTACTTACCGTATCACGTACCTCACTTTTTTCATGATTATGGAGTGTTCCGAAAGGTTTTCTTTATGTGTTCTTCTGGTGTCAAAGTTTGGATGATATTGCTTTCAACATTAATGGTCGTACCCGAGATATAGTGTTTTATTCGTTGCCCATTGAGAACCTTCGGGTTAGTACCTTCGGCATTATTTATTTTGATAGCTCCGGATCGATAGACCTCCTCGATGACATAGGGTCCTTCCCATTTGGAGAGGAATTTTCCTGCAAAGAATCTAAAATGAGAGTTGTACAAAACAACATATTCTCCAACTTTGAACTCACGCTTTTGGATTCTTTTGTCATGCCATCTTTTAACTTTTTCTTTGAATAACTTTGCATTTTTATAAGCCTGGGTTCTCCATTCATCTAATGAGCTAATATCAAATAACCTTTTCACCAGCAAGTTTGAAATCATAGTTGAGTTCTTTAACTGCCCAATATGCTTTATGTTCTAACTCTAGAGGCAAACGACAAGCTTTTCCATAAACTATTTTATAACGAGACATACCCATATGATTTTTATATGCTGTTCTATAAGCCCAAAGTGCATCATCTAATTTCTTAGACCAATTCTTCCGGGACCTATTGACAGTCTTTTGTAAGATTAGTTTTATTTCTCTACTGCTAAGTTCAACTTGACCACTAGACTGAGCATGATAAGGTGATGCAATTTATGGTTAACATCATACTTAGGAAGCATTTTACGGAAAGCACCATGAATAAAGTGTGAACCACCATCAGCCATTAAATATCTAGGGACTCCAAACCTTGGGAAAATAACTTCCTTAAGCATTTTAATAGAGGTGTTGTGATCAGCACTACTGGTTGAATAGCTTCTACCCACTTAGTACCATAATCAACAACAACCAAAATATGTGTATACCAATTAGAGGAAGGAAAAGGTCCCATGAAATCAAATCCCCAAACATCAAATGGTTTGACTGCAAGTGAATAGTTCATAGGCATTTCTTGATGCTTACCGATATTACCTATTCTTTGTCATTCATCACAAGGCGAGACAAACTTACGGGCATCCTTGAAGAGAGTAGGCCAATAAAAACCAGATTACAATACCTTATGAGCGGTTCTGTCTCCCGCGTGATGTCCTCCATAGGCTTCAGAGTGACATTTCCGTAGGATTTGTTCATGTTCATGCTCAGGTACACAACGTCTAATAATACCATCTACTCCTTCTCTATGAACATGTGGGTCATCCCAAAAGTAATGTCTTAAATCATAGAAGAATTTTTTTCTTTTGTTGGTATGATAAACTAGGTGGTACGTATTTAGCAACAATATAATTAGCATAGTCAGCATACCAATGTGTACTATTAGAAACATTTATTGAAGCTAATTGTTCATCAGAAGAGCTATCATTAATAGGTTGTGGGTCATCAAGAATATTTTCAAGCCTAGACAAGTTATCAGCTACGGGGTTCTCTGGTCCTTTCCTATCAGTGATATGCAAATCAAATTCTTGTAGCAGAAGAACCCACCTAATGAGTATAGGTTTAGCACCTTTCTTTTCCATAAGATATTTTATAGCAACATGATCAGTGTGAACAATCACTTTCGAATCAACAATCTAAGATGTGAATTTATCACAAGCAAACACCACTGCTAAAAATTGTTTTTCAGTAGTAGCATAATTTCGTTGATCACTGTCTAGAGTTTTACTAGCATAATGGATAACATTCAGTTTCTTATCAACTCTTTGTCCTAGAACAACACCAACAACATAATCACTAGCATCACACACAATCTCAAAAGGCAAGTTCCAATCAGGTGGTTGAACAACAGGTGCAGTAATTAAGGCTTTATTTAGTGTTTCAAAGGCTTCCAAGCAATCATCATCAAACACAAAGGGAATATCCTTTTGCAAAAGATTCGTAAGAGGCCTAGAAATTTTAGAAAAGTCTTTGATAAACCTCCTATAGAAACCAACATGAACAAGGAAACTACGAATACCTTTGATATCTTTAGGACATGTCATTTTCTCAATTGCATCAACCTTGGCCTGGTCCACTTCAATGCCTCTTTCAAAAAATTTATGGCCCAAAACAATACCTTCGTTAACCATAAAGTGGAACTTCTCCCAATTCAAGACAAGATTTGTTTGTTCACATCTCTGCAAAACACGATCAAGATTGCTTAAACAATCATCAAAAGACTTCCCATAAATGGAAAAGTCATCCATGAAAACCTCAACAATCTTTTCACAAAAATCAGAGAATATAGATGTCATACATCTTTGAAAGGTAGCAGGTGCATTACATAAACCAAAAAGAATACATCTATAAGCATAAGTTCCAAAAGGACAAGTAAAAGTGGTCTTTTCTTGATTAGGTTGTGAAACAGGTATTTGTGAAAAACCAGAATATCCATCAAGAAAGCAAAATTGTGTGTGCTTAGATAATCTTTCTAACATTTGGTCAATAAAAGGCAGAGGGTAATGATCTTTTCTAGTTGCTTTGTTTAATTTTCTATAATCAATTACCATCATATAGCCTGTGACAATTTTTTGTGGAATGAATTTGTTCTTATCATTAGGAACAACAGTAATACCTCCCTTCTTAGGGACATAATGAACATGACTTACCCATCTACTATCAGCTATAGGATAGATTAGACCTGAAGTTTCAATATTTCTGTTCTTACCACTTCTTTCATCTTCGGGTTTAACTGTCATTGGTGATCAACAATAGGTTTAGCGTCAGGCCATATTAATCTTGTGCTGACATAGAGTGGGACTAGTGCCCTTAAGATCATCATGAGTATATCCGATTGCAGCTCTATGCTTCCTTAGAACTTTCAATAATCTTTCTTCTTCATGTTCTGAAAGGTTAGCACTAATAATGACATGATATATCTTTTTATCATCAAGATAAGCATATTTCAAAGTGTCTGGCAATTGTTTCAATTCAAACACAGGATCACCTTTAGGTGGAGGAGGACCTCCTAGAGTTTCAATAGGAAAATTGTGTTTAAGCAGTGGTTGTTATTCAAAAAGATTATATATATTTCATTTCTTTCACGCGTATGCAGATCATTTTCATGGTCTAGCAAATATTGTTCCATAGGATCAGTAGAAGGTACAGCAATAGAAGCAACACCAATAATTTCATCCTTACTAGGCAAATCTTTCTTATGAGGTTGTGTACTAAACTTGGAAAAATTAAATTCATGAGATTCATCACCAAAGCTAACACCGATAGTTTGTTTCTTACAATCTATTTTCGCATTGACGGTGTTCAAGAAAGGTCTACCAAAGATAATGGGAAAATGGTCATCTTGTGGGGAGCCAAAAAACAAGAAAATCAGTAGGGTATTTTATTTTCCCACACAAGACTTCAACATCTCTAAGAATCCCAATTGGTGATATAGTATCTCTATTGGCAAGTTTAATAGTGACTTCTGTGTCTTCTATTTCAGCACGTGCTATTTCATTCTTAATTTCTTCATATAAGGAAAAAGGAATAGCACTCACACTAGCACCTATGTCACATAACCCATGATAATAGTGATCTCCTATCTTGACTGAGACAACAGGCATGCCAACAACTGGTCTATGTTTATATTTTTTATCGGGTTTGGCAATTCTATAAGCTTCATCAAAGAAGTAAATAACATGCCCATCGATATTATCGACCAAGAGATCTTTAATCATAGAAACACTAGGTTCAACTCTGATTTGTTCACCTGGTTTGGGTGTTCTAATATAACTTTGTTAGCCACAGTTGAAGCTTTAGCATGTTCCTTCATCCTAACAGGGAAAAGTGGGTTTTCAATACAAGAAATGGGAACAAGTGGATCAACATTGTAAATGATAGTTTCTTCTTTAGCTTTTACCGGTTCTTTAATTTCTTCTTAATTGGTGGGTGATATTTAAACCACTTATACTTAGGGAGATCAACATGAGTGGCAAAAGATTCACAAAAGGAAGCTACTATCTCAGAGTCAAGTCCATATTTAGTGCTAAACTTCTGAAAAAGCATCGGTATTCATAAAAGATTTAACACAATCAAACTTAGGTTCAATACCTGACTCTTTACCTTCGTCGAGTTCCCAATATTTAGAGTTGCGTTTAATTCTTTCTAAAAGATCCCATCGGAATTTAATAGTCTTCTTCATAAAAGAACCAGTACAAGAAGTATCGAGCATGGATTGATCATTATGAGAAAGCCGAGCATAAAAATTCTAAATAATAATTTCTCTTGAGAGCTCATGATTGGGGCATGAATATAACATTGACTTAAGCCACCCCAAGCTAGAGCGATACTTTCTCCTTCATGAGGCCAAAAATTATATATATAATTCCGATCACGATGAACTACATGCATATGATAATTTTTTTGATGAAATTCCAATTTCAACCGATTCCAGTTCCAAGATCCAATATAATCGCACAGCCTATACCATGTCAATGCTTTTCCCTTCAAAGATAAAGGGAAACCCTTCTTCCTAGCTTCATTTCTGGGCAAACCTGCAAGCTTAAACAATCCACAAATTTCATCCACATATATCAAGTGCATATCAAGATGTTTGGTTCCACCTCCTGCATAAGGATTAGCTAGCAGTTGTTCTACCATACCCGAAGGAATTTATATTCAATATTTTCAGGAGGTGTAGTATGTTGAGGGGAAACTAATTGTGGTTCCGGCTGAGGTGAAGATACCCCGAACAAACCCCTCAAAGGATTGTTTTTCATAGTAGAAAGTGACAATAAATTTCAGCATGTAGTAATAATGTTTCCTTACCAATTTCCACTTACCAAGAGCGCTTCACTCCCCGGAAACGGCGCCAGAAAATAGCCTTGATGACCCACAAGTATATGGGGTCAATTGTAGCCTTTTTGATAAGTAAGAGTATCGAACCCAACGAGGAGCAAAAGGAAATGACAAGTGGTTTTCAGCGAGGTAATGTTTGCAAGTGCTAAAACTGTAAGTAGCGGAGTAGTTTGATAGCAAGATAATTTGTAACGAGCAAGTAACGATAGTAGTAAAAAAACTGCAGAAAGGTAGACCAATCCTTTTGAGGCAAAGGACATGCCAAAACGGTCTCTTATGATAAGCAAAGTGTTATTGAGGGTACACAGGAATTTCATCTAGTCACTTTCATCATGTTGGCTTAATTTGTGTTCGCTACTCTGATAATTTAATATGTGGGTGGACCAATGCTTAGGTGATGTTCTTACTTGAACAAACCTCCTACTTATGATTAACCCTCTCGAAAGCATCCGCAACTACGAGAAAAGTATTAAGAATAAATTCTAACCATAGCATTAAACTTTTGGATCCAATCGGTCCCTTACGGAATAGCGCATAAACTGGGGTTTAAGCTTCTGTCACTCTCGCAACCCATCATCTAATAACTAATCCACAATGCATTCCCTTAGGCCCAAATATGGTGAAGTTTCATGTAGTCTACATTCACATGACACCACTAAGGAATCACAACATACATATCATTAAAATATCAAACACATACCAAGTTCACATGATTACTTGCAACATGATTTCTCCCGTGACCTCAAGAACAAAGGTAACTACTCACAAATGATAATCATTCTCAAGATCAAAGGGGTATTAAATAGCATAATGGATCTGAACATATAATCTTCCACCAAATAAACCATATAGTAATCAACTACAAGATGTAACCAATACTACTAGTCACCCACAAGCACCAATCTATCATTCCGATACAAAGATTGAACACAAGAGATGAACTAGGGTTTAAGAGGAGTTGGTGCTGTTAAAGATATTGATGAAGATAGCCCTCCCCAAGATGGGAGAGTTGTTGGTGATGATGATGACTATGATTCCCCCCTTTTGGAGGGAAGTTCCCCCGGCGGAATCGCTCTAGTGGAGGGCAAAAGTGCTCCTGCCCAAGTTCCACCTCAAGACGGTGACGCTTCATCCCAAAAGTCCTCCCTTATTTTCTCTAGGTCAAAATTACTTATATACCAAAAGACAGGCACCAAAGGTGGGCCAAGGGGGGCAACACCCACCAGGGCGCGCTTGGGCCTCCTAGCGCGCCTAGGTGGGTTGTGCCCACCTAGTGACCCCCCTCTAGTACTTATTTGCTCCAATATTTATTAAATATTCCATAAAAAATCCTCGTGAAGTTTCAACTCATTTGGAATTGTGCAGAATAGGTAGCTTGATGTAGCTTTTTCAGGTTCAGATTTCCAGCTGCCAGAATTCTCCCCCTTTGTGTATACCTTGCATATTATGAGAGAAAAGGCATTAGAATTACTCCAAAAAGCATGATGCAAAATGGACATATCAGTACTTTCGTCTTCTCTTCATGGGCTTGCAACCCAGTCCAATCATTGATAAAATCAACCAAAGCTTGAGATTTAATGGCTGTCCGTGGCACATACTTTAGATGATGTGGGCCAAGCTTGATAGCCCACTTTGCAACCCGGCCTGTGGCCTCCCTGTTCTGTATGATATCTCCTGGAGGTGTAGAACTAGCCACAGTGATAGGATGCTCCTGGAAATAGTGCTTCAGTTTACGACTAGCCATGGAAACACCAAAAACTAGCTCCTGCCAATGTGGGTAATGTTGTTTCGACTCTGTTAACACTTCGCTGGCATAGTAAACTGGTCGTTTGACTAGATATTCTTTCCCTTCCTCCTTGTGTTCCACAACAACTGCCACACTTATTTCTTTGTTACTGGGAGCAATGTACAGGAACATTGGCTCTTTGTCATGATGAGTGGAAAGGACATGTGGTTCTGACAACTGTTTCTTGAGGAGCTCAAAAGCTTTATCTGTTGCATCTCCCTAGAAAAAATTATCAGATTTTATAAGCAACTGGTACCAAGGGATTTCCATTTCTGCGAGTTGGCTTATGAACTGAATTAAAGCCACCACACGTCATGTCAGCTTATAAAGAGCATTGATGTTGGACGGCTTAGCCAGGGTTGTGATGGCTTTGATTTTTCCTGGTTTTGCTTCGATTCATCACTCAGATACCAGAAAACCCAGCAGTTTACCTGCATGGACACTGAACACATATTTGGTTGGGTTGAGTTTCCTTCTGCGATTTAACCACGATGTTTTCTTTGAGGTCGTCAAGCAAGGTCTCTTTCTTCTGAGATTTGACCACGATGTCATCAACATAAGTGTGGACATTGTAGCCAATCTTCTTATGAAAATAGTTCTGGACACAATGCTGGTAAGTTAACCTACACTCTTCAGTCCGAACGACATTGATGTATAGCATAAAGCTCCGAATGGTGTGATAAAGGTTGTTTTCTCTTGGTCTTCTCTTCCACCATCTTAATCTGATGATAGTCGGAGTAGGCATCTAGGAAACACAGGCACTCAAAAACAATAGTGGAGTCGATGATCTCATCAATACGACGGAGAGAAAATGGATCCTTAGGACAAGCCATGTTTAGGTTGGTGTAGTCGACACACATTCGCTAAGTACCATTTTTCTTCAGAACAAGCACTGGGCTAGCCAACCATTCAGGATGAAAAATTTCAACAATGCACCCGGGAGCAAGGAGACATGCCACTTCTTCGCAATGGCCCTACGTCTCTTCTTGTTAAAACGACGGAGGTATTGTAGGATGATGTCTACTACGCAACTTTATTCTTGTAGACTCGTGTTGGGCCTCCAAGTGCAGAGTTTTGTAGGACAGTAGCAATTTCCCCTCAAGTGGATGACCTAATGTTTATCAATCCGTGGGAGGCATAGGATGAAGATGGTCTCTCTCAAACAACCCTGCAACCAAATAACAAAAAGTCGCCTGTGTCCCCAACACACCAAATACAATGGTAATTTGTATAGGTGCACTAGTTCGGTGAGGAGATGGTAATAAAAGTGTAGTAATGATAGTAGATATTGATTTTTGTAATAGGAACAATAAAAAACAACAAGGTAGCAATTGATAAAACGGAGCACAAATGGTATCACAATGCTTGAAAATGAGGCCTAGGGTCCGTACTTTTGATAGTGCACTCTCTCAACTGCTAATCTAATTGGATCATATAACCATCCCTCAACGTGTGATGAAGAATCACTCCATAAGTTCTTATATCTAGTGGAGAACATAAGAAGAAATTGTTTGTAGGGTACGAAACCACCTTAAAGTTATTTTTTCTGTTCGATCTATTCAAGAGTTCGTACTAAAATAACACAAAGCTATTCTTTCCGTTCGATCTATCCAAGAGTTCGTACTAAAATAACACCATATGATACGCATCAACCAACTCTAATGTCACCTAGATACTCAAGTGTCACCACAAGTATCCATGAGTTAATTATATGATACGCATCAAACAATTTTAGATTCATAATACCCTATCCAACACAAAGAACCTCAAAGAGTGCCCCAAGATTTCTACCGAAGAAACAAGGACGAAAGCGTGCATCAACCCCTATGCATAGATTACCCCAATGTCACTTCAGGAAACCGCGAGTTGAGCGCCAAAACATATATCAAGTGAATCAATATAATACCCCATTGTCACCACGTGTATTCATATGCAATACACATATCAAGTGCTCTCAAGTCCATAAAAGTATTCAATCCGATAAAATGAAATCTCAAAGGGAAAACTCAATTTATCACAACAAGATAGAGAGGGGGAAACACCATATGATCGAATTACATTAACAAAGCCCGTGATACATCAAGATCATGACATATCAAGAACGAGAGAGAGAGAGAGAGAGAGAGATTAAACACATAGCTACTGGTACAAACCTTTAGCCCCGAGGGTGGACTACTCCCTCCTCATCATGGTGGCCGCCGGGATGATGAAGTTGGCCACCGATGATGATTTCCCCCTCCGGCGTAGTGCCGACTGGGGTCTAGATTGGTTTTTCGTGTCTACAGAGGCTTCCAGCGGCAGAACTTCTGATCTAGGGTTACCTCTGAGGGTTTTGGAATATTTGGGAATTTATAGGGCGAAGAGGAGGTGCGGGAGGCCACCGAGGTGGGCACAACCCACCAGGGCGCGCCTGGGCCCCCAGGCACATCTAGGTGGGTTGTGCCCCCTTGGGGCACCCCTTTGGTACTTCTCTGGCCCATCCTAGGTGTTATGGTCCATAAAAATTCTCCAAAAAGTTTTGTCGCATTTGGACTCCATTTGATATTGATTTCCTGCAAAGTAAAAAACAAGCAAAAAGTAGCAAGTGGCACTCGGCACTATGTCAATAGGTTAGTCCCAAAAAATAATATAAAGTTGCTATAAAATGATTGTAAAACATCCAATAATGATAATATAATAGCATGGAACAATAAAAAATTATAGATACGTTGGAGATGTACCATAGGACAGGTTTCATCTTGGGACCAACATTTAGGCGGTGCTCAGCGAGTTCTCTCAATACATATGGCATGTCATGAGGTTTCCATGCAAAGATGTCCCGATTCTCGCAGATGAACTCGATGAGGGTGCTTTATTATTTGGGATCCCTATTGTCCCAATAGTGAACTGCTCAGATGAATCACCAGGTGTGAAGTCAACCTGGTTTGTATCCTCCGCCGACTTGAACTTGAGTAGAGGGTCAGACTCAGTTGTTTTTTTTTAGAGAATTCATATCTGACGGATAAACATTGTCTTTGTAGAATTTTAACCTCCTCGACTGTGCAAGCGGACTCTGCATAGGCTGCATCTCCCTCTTCACATTCCAAAGCGCTTTTCCTGTCCCCATTAACCATGATAGTTCCTTCAGGTCCTAGCATTTTGAGCTTCAAGTAAACATAGCAAGGACGTGGCATGAACTGAGCATAAGTCTGCTGACCGAGCAAGGCATGATAGGGACTTTCGATTTTGATACCTAAAACATCAGGAACTCTGATTTGTAGTTGAACTCAGCGCCAAAAGCAACTTCCAATGAAATCTTCCCAATAGGATATGCCGACTTCCCAAGAACAATCCCATGAAACACTATGGAGGACGACTTGAGTAGTTTCTCCAACATATTCATCCGCTTGAAAGTATCATAATAGAGTTTGTTGATACTACTACCAATGTCCATGAGTACCTTAGTAATCTTATACCCGCCGACTTGAGGTGCCACTGCTACCTCTTGAGCATGCGTTGGTTTTTCCCTTGAAGAGGAAAGGGTGATGAAGCAAAGTAGCATAAGTATTTCCCTCACTTTTTGAGAACCAAGGTATCAATCCAGTAGGAGGCTCCTCAAAAGTCCCACGCACCTACACAAACAAACAAGAACCTCGCAACCAACATGATAAAGGGGCTGTCAATCCCTTTATGGTAACTTGCAAAAGTGAGATCTGATAGAGATAATAAGATATGATAAATATTTTTTGTATTTTTATAATATAGATTGGAAAGTAAAAGATGCAAATAAAAGTAGATGGAAAACTTATATGATAAAAGATAGACCTGGGGCCCATAGGTTTCACTAGTGGCTTCTCTCAAGATAGCATAAGTATTACGGTGGGTGAATAAATTACTGTCGAGCAATTGATAGAAAAGCGCATAGTTACGAGATTATCTAGGCATGATCATGTATATAGGCATCACGTGCGTGACAAGTAGACCGACTCCTGCCTGCATCTATTACTATTATTCCACACATCGACCGACTCCTGCCTACATCTAGAGTATTAAGTTCATGAAGAACAGAGTAACACATTAGTAAAGATGACATGATGTAGAGGGATAAACTCAAGCAATATGATATAAACCGCATCTTTTTATCCTCGATGGCAACAATACAATATGTGCCTTGCTACCCCTGCTGTCACTGGGAAAAGACACCGCAAGATTGAACCCAAAGCTAAGCACTTCTCCTATTGCAAGAAAGATCAATCTAGTAGGCCAAACCAAACTGATAATTCGAAGAGACTTGCAAAGATAACCAATCACACATAAAAGAATTCAGAGAAGATTCAATTATTTCTCATAGATAAACTTGATCATAAACCCACAATTCATTGGATCTCGACAAACACAACACAAAAAGAGTTACATCGAATAGATCTCCAAGAAGATCGAGGAGAACTTTGTATTGAGATTCAAAGAGAGAGAAGAAGCCATCTAGGTAATAACTATGGACCCGAAGGTCTGTGATAAACTACTCACAACTCATCGGAGAGGCCTTGGAGATGATGTAGAGGCCCTCCATGGTCGATTCCCCCTCCGGCGGAGCGTCGGCGAAGCCTCCAAGATGGGATCTCGCGGATACAGAAGGTTGCGGCGGTGGAAATAGTTTTTCGTGGTGCTCCTGGATGTTTTCGGGGTACGTGGATATATATAGTAGGAAGAAATATGTCAGTTGACGCTCGAGGGGCCCACGAGGGTGGGGGGGGGGGGGCGCCCACTGCCTTAGGGCGTGCCGGGCACCCTCGTGGCCGCCTCGTTCGCTGCTTGACATCCACTCCAAGTCTCCTGGATTGCGTTTGTTCCAAAAAGATCGCTCCCGAAGGTTTCATTCCATTTGGACTCCGTTTGATATTTCTTTTCTTCAAAACACTGAAATAGGCAAAAAACAGCAATTCGGGCTAGGCCTCCAGTTAGTAGGTTAGTCCCAAAAATCATATAAAAGTGTAAAGTAAAGCCCATAAACATCCAAAACGGGTAATATAATAGGATGGAACAATAAAAAATTATAGATACGTTTGAGACGTATCAAGCATCCCCAAGCTTAATTCCTGCTCGTCCTTACGTAGGTAAATGATAAAAACAGAATTTTTGATGTGGAATGCTACCTAGCATATTTCTCAATGTAATTTTCTTTATTGTGGCATGAATGTTCAGATCCAAATGATTCAAAATAAAAGTTCATATTGACATAAGAAATAGTAATACTTCAAGCATACTAACTAAGCAATCATGTCTTCTCAAAATAACATGGCATTAGAAGGTTCATCCCTACAAAATCATATAGTTAGGCTATGCTTCATTTTCATCACACAAAATACTCCCATCAAGAACAACCGCGGTTTTAGCCAAGCAATTGGTTCATACTTTTTAATGCGCTTCAGCTTTTTTCCACTCTCACGCAATACATGAGCGCGAGCCATGATATAGCACTAGGGGTGGAATAGAATATGATGATGGAGGTTGTGTGGAGAAGACAAAAAAGGAGAAAGTCTCACATTGACGAGGCTAATCAACGGGCTATGGAGATGCCCATCAATTGAGGTCAACATGAGGAGTAGGGATTGCCATGCAACGGATGCACTAGATCTATAAATGTATGAAAGCTCAACAAAAGAAACTAAGTGGGTGTGCATCCAACTTGCTTGCTCACGAAGACCTAGGGCATTTTGAGGAAGCCCATCGTAGGAATATACAATCCAAGTTCTATAATGAAAAATTCCCACTAGTATATGAAAGTGACAACATAAGAGACATTCTATATGAAGAACATGGTGCTACTTTGAAGCACAAGTGTGGAAAAGGATAGTAACATTGCCCCCTTTTTTGGGGCCTTTTTTTATTTGGCCTTTCTTTTTTTTTTCTTTTTTCTTTTTGGCCTTTCCTTTTTTATAAGGGACAATGCTCTAATAATGATGATCATCACACTTCTATTTATTTACAACTCATGAATTACAACTCAAAACTAGAACAAGATATGACTCTATATGAATGCCTCCGGTGGTGTACCGGGATAGGCAATGAATCAAGAGTGACATGTATGAAAATTTATGCATGGTGGCTTTGCCACAAATACGATGTCAACTACATGATCATGCAAGGCAATATGACAATGATGATGCCTGTCATGATAAACGAAAGTTGCATGGCAATATATCTCGGAATGGCTATGGAAATGCCATAATAGGTAGGTATGGTGGCCGTTTTGAGGAAGATATTAGGAGGTTTATGTGTGATAGAGCGTATCGTATCACGGGGTGTGGATGCACCGGCGAAGTTTGCACCATCTCTGAAGGTGAGAAAGGGCAATGCACGGTAGCGAAGAGGCTAGCAATGATGGAAAGGTAAAAGTGTGTATAATCCATGGACTCATATTAGTCATAAAGAACTCATATACTTATTGCAAAAAAATTATTAGCCCTCGAAGCAAAGTACTACTACGCATGCTCCTAGGGGGGAGGTTGGTAGGAGTTAACCATCGCGCGCCCCCGATCTCCACACAATTTTTTTTTAAATTCACAATTACCCAACTAGCATGACTCTAATATCACCACCTCTATATCTCAAAACAATTATCAAGCATCAAATTGATCATAGCATCCAATTCACTTCCTATGATAGTTTTTATTATACCCAACTTGGATGCCCATCATTCTAGGACCAAATTTATAACCATAGCAAATACCATGATGTTCTAAAAGAATATCAAAATAATATAAGTGAAGCATGAGAGATCAACAATTTCTACAAAATCAAGCCACCGACGTGCTCTAAAAAGTATAAGTGAAGCACTAGAGCAAAATTATCTAGCTCAAAAGATATAAGTGAAGCACATAGAGTATTCTAATAAATTCCAAATCATGTGGGTTTCTCCCAAAAGGTGTGTCCAGCAAGCATGATTGTGGTAAACTAAAAAGCAAAGACTAATATCATACAAGACGCTCCAAGCAAAACACATATCATGTGGCGAATAAAAATATAGCTCCAAGTAAAGTTACCGATAAACAAAGACGAAAGAGGGGATGCCTTCCGGGGCATCCCCAAGCTTAGGATTTTGGTTGTCCTTGTATATCTTGGGGTGCCATGGGCATCCCCAAGCTTAGGCTCTTGCCACTCCTTATTCCATAGTCCATCAAATCTTTACCAAAACTTGAAAACTTCAGAACACAAAACTCAACAGGAAATCTCATAAGCTCCGTTAGTGCAAGAAATAAAAACCACCACATAAGGTGCTGTAATGAACTCATTCTTTATTTGTATTGGTGTTAAACCTACTGTATTCCAACTTTTATATGGTTCATACCCCCGATACTAGCCATAGATGCATCAAAATAAGCAAACAACACACGAAAAACAGAATCTGTCAAAAACAGAACAATATGTAGCAATCTGTAACTTTCGAATACTTTTGGAACTCTAAAACTCCTACCAAAATAGGAAGTCCTGGGCAATTTATCTATTGATCTACATAAAAAATAATAAACACAAAATCACGTTTCTGTGATTTACTAAAATTATTCTCGCGCGTGCAAAAGTTTCTGTTTTTCAGCAGAATCAAATTAACTATCACCGTAGGTTGTCCTATAGGTTCTACTTGGCACAAACTCTAATTAAAACATAAAATCACATTTAAACAGAGGCTAGATGAATTATTTATTGAATAACAACAAGGAAAAATATTGGGTTGTCTCCCAACAAGCGCTTTTCTTTAAAGCCTTTTTAGCTAGGCATCGAGATTTCAATGATGCTCACATGTAAGACAAGAATTGAAGCATAAATAGAGCATCATAAAACATGTGACATACACATATAAGTCTAACATACTTCCTATGCATTTGTTTTTTATAAGCAAACAATTTATCAAGGCAAGCAAAAACTAGCATATGCAAGGAAGAAGACGATAGCAATCTCAACATGAAGAGAGGTAATTTAGTAACATGAAAATTTCTACAACCATATTTTCCTCTCTCATTGTCACATCCCTAGTCTGGTATGACCTAGGCTAGCTAGCCATTTGTGCATCATATTTAAATTTCAATTAAATTTGAAATGAGGATTGGTGGAACCCTCAGAATCATTTTTGAAAATGACCCAAATAAAAATTTCTCCAAAAGGGTCCAAGAAAATGCTCATGTTGCCCTCTGAAAATATTGGACAGAGATAAAAATCAAAACAATATTTTTAGGAGCTCATGGACATTTATTTTGGCCATTTGGATTAATTCGATAAATATTTGTATTGGAAATATATTTCTATATATATGAAATATGGTCCAAAAATTATGCCATTTATAAAAGAGCTCTGGAATAATATATCCAGCTCCTGCAAAAATTGGCATAATAAAATTAAATGATTTAATATATTTATTAAATCAAACAAATGTCAGAAAAATTAGAAAAAACAGAAATAAAGGAAGGAGGGACTTACCTGGGCCTCCCCTCCCCTGTGCGGCCCAGCTGGCCGGCCCAGCCGACTGGCTAGCGCCAGTCGTCCCCCTCCTCGCGCCAGGAGGCCAGGGGCGTGTGGCCGGCGCGTGCGCACCGTCGTGCCGCCACGGCACCTGCCTGCCTGTCCTCCCCCTCGACGCCTGGACGTCCGGAACGTCGCCACGCAGCCGCCCCGGTCCTTTTCCCCTCCCTCTCGCTCTCCCTCCTCCCTGGTTCTCTCTTCCCCGAGCGCACCCGAGCGCAGCCGTCGCCATCGCTCGCCGTTGCCATGGCCACCGGCCTCCCCTCGCCTCCCTGACATGCTTCCGAGCTCCGCCACAACCCCCTCCACCTCCTCGTCGAGCCACGAACCTCCGGACGCCCTGTGTAGCCGCCATCGCCACCGTCTTCCTCCTCGGGCTCCGCCGTCCGCCGACGTCGATTCGCCGTCACCAGGTCCTCCCCGACCCCGCTGTGCTGCTCTGCGTGATCGCGGTGAGCTCCGCCGCCGTTCCCCTCTCTTCTCCCTCCCGTTCCCGTGCCGTAGCGCCGCTCCCCACCACGGCCGAAGCCTCTCGCCGCCGTCCATGTCGCCGTCGCCGTCTCGGCCCGCCTCCGCCCAAACCAAGCCCCCCTTCGCGCTCCTGGTGCCACGAGGGTGCCGCCGAGCCCCTCAGGTGGCCTCCCCGTGCCCCGCAGCCCGATCCCGCTCGCGCCCGAACTCCGGCCGCCGCCGCGAGCCTTGCTCCGGCGAGCTCCGGCCGTCCCCGCTCCTCCACCTGTTCCACCAGATGCGCGAGAGCCCGGGCTACGCCCCGGTGCTCTCCGACGCCGTCCCCGTGGCCTGTGGCGCGGACTCCGCCGCGTCCAGAGGTCGCCGGCGACGAGCCCCCGTCGCCTGAGCCCTGCCAGGTGGGGCCGGCCCGTCAGGTGATTAGCTTAGTGCTAATCACCGTTAACTAACCCCCCCCTGACACTGACCAGTGGGCCCGACCCCCCCTAACCATTTAATTAAATTAAATAACCCCTGTTAACCCCCCTGTCACTGACGTGTGGGTCCCACACGTCAGGTTTGACCCTGGACAGCCGCGTTGACCGCTGATGCAATGATGACGTCATGCTGACGCAATTATATATTTTCTGGAATTAAAATAATTCAGAAAATCCAGAAATGATTTAAACTTCAAAAATTCATAACAATTCAACCGTAGCTCAGATTTGAATAATTTATATATGAAAAATTATCAGAAAAATGCAACCTTTCCATCTGTACTAGTTTCATGCATGAAAAACCAACCTATACATGCTGAATATGGGAAAACACATTATGGCATATATAAGAGACCTAATTTAGAAATGCATTTGAACCTTTGGTTCAAATGGACTTCAAACCAATTGAACACTAGTTGCATTAGCTCAACAGCATCACATCTACATGCCATGTTCATGCATCATATTGTTGCATATGATTGTGTATTGATTGCCGGCACCGTTCCTTCTCGATAGGTCCTACTCCGGAGGCGTTCCAGAGTACCTGTCTGTGAAGGCAGTGCCTCCCTTGTTGATTTACCAGGCAAGCAAACCCCCTTGTTCATTTCGATAAAACCCTACTCTCTCGCTCCTGCTCTCAGTTATTGCATTAGGACAACAACGATTCATCTGCTACTTTGTGCTGCGGTAGTTGAACCCATTCCTCTGCATGACCTGTCATTGCCACAGTAAATAGTTGAAACCCACTAGCATGTGTAGGAGTTGATTGAAGCCATTGTTGTGTTCCTACCATGCTATGCCTGCTATTGCTTAGAGTGTGTCAGGTCTGGTTCATTGGGAATGAATTGGAGTGTCACGATATGTTCTGATGCTGAGAGTTAAGTGTGTGAACACGATTTGGTAAAGGTAGCGGTGAGAGGCCATGTAGGAGTACATGGTGGGTTGTCTCACTGGAACCGTCCTTAAGCCCTGAGTTCTGTGTATGTTGTCCAATGACTCGATACTACCACACATTGGGCTCCGGGCGCTCCAAGCCCTCTCGACTTATTAACCAACTTGATCTCTGTCCAGGAGTCGCAACTAGTTTCTGGTGTTTGTAGGTAGTGCTATTTTTCTACCAAGTGGCACCCGGCAGGGTGGGCTTGGGACAGACTAGGCACACGTGGCCCGGTGTACCGAGTGGCACCCGGTTGGTGGGCTCGGGAACCCTGTACACATCGTTTGGGGCCGTAAGCGACACCCCGGCCGGATCTCCTTGCGGATGGAACCCGAATAGGCGATAAACCTGGACTAGAGTCTTGTGTGGTTAGTCAGGTCGTGGCCGACACCCTCGCCAGGCTTCCGCTTGAAGGTTGCCGAGATACATGACGTGTACATGGCGGTAAGTGGCGAGAGCGTGTGTGAAGAAGTACACCCCTGCAGGGTTAACATGATCTATTCGAATAGCCGGGTCCGCGGTTATGGACTTCTTGGATGCTTACATGGTACATAGACAACTTGAAGTGGATACTCTAAAATGCTCAAGACAAGTGTGAGTGCTATGGATGGCCTTCTCGTAGGGAGACGGGGATGAATCCATAGTAGTGTATTGTGTGGTGATTAGTGGACTCGTGTACGTTGTTTCACCTCCAGAGTTTCTGGTAGTCGTAGAACAGGATAGCCACAGAGTCAAAGCTGGCTTGCTGCAACTAAACCCCACATTACCCTCTTGATACAAATGCATGTATGATAGGATCTGATGTAAGTCTTGCTGAGTACCTTTGTACTCATGTTGCTTTATTTATGTTTTTGCAGCGGAGACTTCGGTCTTACTAGTGTTCTCGTGGACTTCGACTAGTAGCTAGTACCTCAGCTACGATCTTGATCGGATGTTGTAGATAGTCAGGCTTCCAGCCTTTTTCATTTGTAGATGTCTGTACCCAGACATGTAATGCTTCCGCTTGTTGCTTGTATGCTCTGTATGACGGGTCTTGTGACCCCTGTTTGCAATAAATGCTATGATGGCTCTTCTGAGCCTTTATCTATATAATTGTTGAGTTATGCTGTGATGCCATGTTGTACAGCACATACTTGCATGTTATGCGTACGTGTAATGTGTAGTGCTATGTGTGGGATCTGACTATCTAGTTGTTTATCTTTAGTAGCCTCTCTTACCGGGAAATGTCTCCTAGTGTTACCGCTGAGCCATGGTAGCTTGCTACTGCTCTGGAACACTTAGGCTGGCCGGCATGTGTCCTTCTTCGTTCCTGTGTCTGTCCCTTCGGGGAAATGTCACGCTTTGAGTACCGGAGTCCTGTTAGCCCGCTACAGCCCGGTTTACCGGAGTCCTGCTAGCCCAGTGCTACAGCCCGGACCCACTTGCTGATGACCGACACGTTCGAAGCTGGGTCATGGATGCCTGTCCCTGTAAGTCTGTGCCACTTTGGGTTTACGACTAGTCATGTCAGCCCGGGCTCCTTATCATATGGATGCTAGCGACACTATCATATACGTGAGCCAAAAGGCGCAAACGGTCCCGGGAAAAGGTAAGACGACACCCGTGGGGATACCGTGCGTGAGGCCGCAAAGTGATATGAGGTGTTACCGGCTAGATCGATGTGACATCGAGTCGGGGTCCTGACAGCTTTGGTATCAGAGCCTGACTGCCTGTAGGTTTACCAAGCCAAACTGGTCGAAGTTGAGTCTAGAAATTCTTTAGTTATGTAAGGGAATTGATTGTGGGAAGGAACGTAAGGCTCTTTTTACTCCTTTACCTCATGGCCTTCTGATCTGAGTCATCCTATCTTTCCTACGGGGTTAAGGAACTAGGCTTTCTCTTCCGTCTATCAGGATCACGTGTTACTACTCCGTAGTCCCATAGGACTGGTTGATCAGAGTCATACCCCAGTTTTGAGTATTTCCGGTGTAGTCTGTTTAGTACTATCCCAGAACCTTGAGTGGTGATGTTGAGTTGTTACCACCCCATTTTTAGTAGGATGTCTCATTCTGAGCATTTTACTGCCGTTATGCTGCCGGAATTTTCCCTAGGAGTTCGAGAGATACTAATTCCTTGTCCTACATTCTACAGTCGATAGTTGATGCTGATTCCGTCCTTGGTTTCGTTTCTCAGGATGTCATCGCAAGGAAGTTCCGTTGCTCGTAGCCAGAACCATGGAGATGGTAGGGATGAGGATCCTCCCGACCAGCCTTCGTTGACAGAGTTCATGCTAGAGATGGAGAGGAACAAGCGTGAGTCTAATCGTTTGTTGGCACGTATCGAGGAGAACACCGCACATCAGTTCAAAGGGTCTGCTACCATTCATGACTTTCATTCGCTTGCACCCACCTACCTTTCATCATTCCATCGAGCCACTCGATGCAGATGACTGGCTCCGTAGCATCACTCATAAGCTGCGTTCCGCGAGCGTAGCTGAAGATGACAAGGTCACTTATGCCACATACCACCTGGAAGGTCCTGCTAGTCTTTGGTGGCAGAACTATGAGGCTATGCTTCCAGCTGGCCAGATTCCTACCTGGAAGGATTTCACTGAGGCTTTTCGCGAGCATCACATTCCCCAGGCCCTCTTGATCGCAAGAGAGAAGAGTTCTGTAGTTTCACCCAGAGTAAGATGGCTGTTGATGCTTATAGCAGAGAATTCGAGAACCTTGCCCGCTATGCCACAGAAGAAGTGTCCACGGACGCCAAGAAGCAAGCTAGGTTCCGGAAGGGTCTCAACCCCAAGTTGCGTCGTGATCTCCACCTGCATCATTGTGATACATTCCAAGCCCTTGTGAACAAGGCCATCAATGCAGAGACAGCTCAACTCACTTACGAGGAGTCTCGTAAGCACACCCGTGATTTGGGATCTTCCTCCGGTTCTAGTTCCCAGAAGCGCCGGATTTGGGTTCCAAACTCCGCTCTTCCTTCCGGTTATACACCGAGGCCATCCTATGTGGTGCCTTCCTCCAGCTCAGTCGTATGTTCCACCCAGGCCTACTGGTAGACCGTTTGTCAGTGCGGGTCCCCGTCCAACCTCAGGGACTTGCTTCACATGCGGGAAGCCAGGACACTATGCACGTGACTGCTCTCAGACTAGTTATGCTCCACCCCAGCCCGAGAAGACTGTTGGCTGTATTAAGCCATCACGCAAGATGATCAGTGTCAAGTCAGCCCCCACTGAACGTGGACGTGTGCATCACGTCTCAGCTAAAGACGCTCATGATGATCCAGATGTCGTTCTTGGCACACTCCTTGTCAATTGTCACCCAGCATCAGTTCTATTCGATACTGGAGCATCTCACTCCTTCATTTCTGAAGGCTATGCTCGTTTGCACGACATGTCATTTTGTGATATGCCAACTCCGCTTGAAATCCAAACCCCAGGGTCTAGATGGCAGACCACCAGAATCAGCCATAGTAATGAAATCCTTGTTGATAGACTTGTATTCCTTGCATCACTTGTAGCCCTCAAGTCTTCAGATATTAACATCATCTTGGGTATGGACTGGATGACAGCTCATCATGCCAAGATTGATTGTTACACAAGATCTGTTCAGCTTACACACCCATCTGGCAAGATAGTCACCGTCTCCACTAGAGTTGCAAAGCGTCAGCTCTATTCTCTTAATGCCAGCCCTCTTCCAGACCTTGAAGATATCCCGGTAGTCCGTGACTTTCCGGATGTCTTTCCAGAGGAACTGCCAGGTGTTCCACCTGACAGAGATGTAGAGTTCGTCATAGATCTTATCCCAGGAACAGCTCCAATCTCCCGGAGACCTTACAAGATGGCACCCCTAGAACTAGCCGAGCTTAAGAAACAACTCGATGAGTCCTTGCAAAAGGGTTTCATCCGTCCTAGTTCTTCTCCTTGGGCTTGCCCCGTCCTCTTCGTCAAGAAGAAAGACGGTACGGACCGGATGGTTGTAGATTATCGTCCCGTTAATTTGGTCACGATAAAGAACAAGTATCCGCTTCCCAGGATCAACGACCTGTATGATCAGCTCGCTGGATCCTCAGTCTTCTCCAAGATGGATTTAAGGTTAGGCTACCATCAAATCAAGATCAGAAATGGGGACATTCCCAAGACAGCTTTTGTCACTCGTTATGGTCAGTACGAGTACACCGTCATGTCCTTTGGTCTAACCAACGCCCCAGCCACATTCTCCCGCTTGATGAACTCGATCTTCATGGAGTACTTAGATAAGTTCGTCGTGGTTTACCTCGATGATATTCTTATTTACTCGAAGAACGAGGAAGAGCATGCCGAACATCTTAGACTTGTGTTAGAAAAACTCAGAGAGCACCGCCTTTATGCCAAGTTCTCCAAGTGTGAATTTTGGTTGCCAGAAGTGACCTACCTAGGCCACGTAATCTCTGGTAAGGGCATTGCTGTCAATCCCGAGAGAGTTCAAGCCGTTCTCGATTGGACTCCACCTGAGACCGTGAAACAAGTTAGGAGTTTCCTTGGTCTAGCCAGCTATTGTCGCCGCTTTGTTGAAAACTTCTCCAAAGTAGCCAAACCCCTCACGGAACTTCTCAAGAAAGATAAAAAGTTTGAGTGGTCCCCACAGTGTGAGTACAGTTTTCAGGAACTGAAAAGACGCCTGACTTCTGCTCCCATACTTGTGCCACCGGATTTCACTAAAGACTTTATTATCTACTGCGACGCCTCACGACAAGGACTAGGTTGCATTCTTATGCAGGATCGTCATGTGATTGCCTATGCATCTCGACAGTTGCATCCACATGAGGAGAATTATCCTACACATGATCTAGAGCTTGCAGCCGTAGTCTATGCACTCAAGACTTGGCGACATTACCTCCTTGGTAAACGTTGCGAGATCTACACCGATCACCAGAGTCTCAAGTATATCTTCACCCAACCGGATCTGAACCTTAGGCAAAGACGTTGGTTGGAGTTGATCACAGATTATGATCTAGGGATTACCTACACCCCAGGCAAAGCCAATGTCATGGCTGATGCTCTAAGCCGTAAATCCTATTGCAACAATCTCATGTTGCAGCAAGGCCAACCACTTCTCCATGAGGAATTCTGTAAGCTTAACCTTCACATAGCTCCTCGCGGATTCCTTTCTACCCTGGTGGCGAAACCTGATCTTGAAGATCGGATTATCGCTGCTCAAAAGCAAGACACAGGAATTTCTCGGATCAAGAGAAACATTAAGAAGGGAGTTGGTGGATGTTTCTCTATGGATGATCGTGGTGTTGTTTTCTTTGAGAATCGCTTGGTGGTTCCCAAGAATCAACATCTGCGACAATTGATCCTTAAGGAGGCGCATGAATCTCCTCTCACGATTCATCCCGGTAGTACTAAGATGTATCAGGACCTACGCCAGAGGTTCTGGTGGACTAGGATGAAGAGAGAAATCGCTGAGTTCATTGCTAAATGTGACGTTTGTCGTCGCGTTAAGGCAGAGCATCAAAGACCTGCTGGCACCCTTCAGCCTTTAGCTATTCCTGAATGGAAATGGGATAAAGTTGGTATGGACTTCATCACCGGCTTTCCCAGGACCAAGAGAGGGAATAATGCTATCTTCGTAGTCATTGATCGTCTCTCCAAAGTGGCTCACTTCCTCCCTGTTCGAGAGAGTATCACTGCTAGTCAGCTTGCTGACTTATATATTTCTCGAATAGTGTCACTTCATGGTGTTCCACTAGAGATCAATTCAGACCGTGGCAGTCTTTTCACTTCTCATTTCTGGGAGAGTTTCCAAACTGCCATGGGAACCCATCTTTCCTTCAGTACCGCTTTCCACCCTCAGTCGAGTGGTCAGGTGGAACGGGTCAATCAAATTCTCGAAGACATGCTCAGAGCTTGCGTTATCTCATTCGGTATGGATTGGGAGAAATGTCTTCCTTTCGCCGAGTTTGCTTATAACAATAGCTACCAATCCAGCCTCAAGCAAGCTCCTTTTGAGGTTCTCTATGGACGAAGATGTCGAACACCTTTGAACTGGTCAGAAACCGGTGAAAGACAATTCTTTGGACCGGATATGATCCAGGAGGCAGAAGAGCAAGTTCGCATCATTCGTGAGAATTTGAAAACAGCCCAGTCTCGTCAGAAAAGTCAGTACGATCGTCATCATAAGGATATGACTTATGAAATTGGCGACCAAGCTTACCTTCGGGTTACTCCTTTGAAGGGTACCCATCGTTTCGGTATCAAGGGCAAGTTGGCTCCTCGTTACATTGGTCCCTTTCGCATTCTCGCTAAACGAGGAGAGGTTGCCTACCAATTGGAACTACCCCCACATCTTTCTCGAGTTCATGATGTCTTCCACGTCTCTCAACTCAGGCGTTGCTTCTCGGATCCTATCCGCGGAGTGGACCACGAAACGCTTGATCTCCAAGATAACCTCACATACCGAGAGTACCCGGTTCGCATTCTTGATCAAGCAGAGCGTGTTACTCGACGTCAGAACATCAAGTTTCTCAAAGTTCAGTGGTCTCATCATTCCGAGAGAGAGGCTACTTGGGAGCGAGAAGATCGTCTTCGACTGGAGTACCCCGCTTTCTTTCCGTCGACCCCTGAATCTCGGGACGAGATTCTGTCAAGTGGGGGCGAGTTGTCACATCCCTAGTCTGGTATGACCTAGGCTAGCTAGCCATTTGTGCATCATATTTAAATTTCATTTAAATTTGAAATGAGGATTGGTGGAACCCTCAGAATCATTTTTGAAAATGACCCAAATAAAAATTTCTCCAAAAGGGTCCAAGAAAATGCTCATGTTGCCCTCTGAAAATATTGGACAGAGATAAAAATCAAAACAATATTTTTAGGAGCTCATGGACATTTATTTTGGCCATTTGGATTAATTCGATAAATATTTGCATTGGAAATATATTTCTATATATATGAAATATGGTCCAAAAATTATGCCAATTATAAAAGAGCTCTGGAATAATATATCCAGCTCCTGCAAAAATTGGCATAATAAAATTAAATGATTTAATATATTTATTAAATCAAACAAATGTCAGAAAAATTAGAAAAAACAGAAATAAAGGAAGGAGGGACTTACCTGGGCCTCCCCCCCTGTGCGGCCCAGCTGGCCGGCCCAGCCGACTGGCTAGCGCCAGTCGTCCCCCTCCTCGCGCCAGGAGGCCAGGGGCGTGTGGCCGGCGCGTGCGCACCGTCGTGCCGCCACGGCACCTGCCTGCCTGTCCTCCCCCTCGACGCCTGGACGTCCGGAACGTCGCCACGCAGCCGCCCCGGTCCTTTTCCCCTCCCTCTCGCTCTCCCTCCTCCCTGGTTCTCTCTTCCCCGAGCGCACCCGAGCGCAGCCGTCGCCATCGCTCGCCGTTGCCATGGCCACCGGCCTCCCCTCGCCTCCCTGACATGCTTCCGAGCTCCGCCACAACCCCCTCCACCTCCTCGTCGAGCCACGAACCTCCGGACGCCCTGTGTAGCCGCCATCGCCACCGTCTTCCTCCTCGGGCTCCGCCGTCCGCCGACGTCGATTCGCCGTCACCAGGTCCTCCCCGACCCCGCTGTGCTGCTCTGCGTGATCGCGGTGAGCTCCGCCGCCGTTCCCCTCTCTTCTCCCTCCCGTTCCCGTGCCGTAGCGCCGCTCCCCACCACGGCCGAAGCCTCTCGCCGCCGTCCATGTCGCCGTCGCCGTCTCGGCCCGCCTCCGCCCAAACCAAGCCCCCCTTCGCGCTCCTGGTGCCACGAGGGTGCCGCCGAGCCCCTCAGGTGGCCTCCCCGTGCCCCGCAGCCCGATCCCGCTCGCGCCCGAACTCCGGCCGCCGCCCCGAGCTTCGCTCCGGCGAGCTCCGGCCTCCCCCGCTGCTTCCACCTACCCTACCAGATGCGCGAGAGCCCGGGCTACGCCCCGGTGCTCTCAGACGCCGTCCCCGTGGCCTGTGGCGCGGACTCCGCCGCGTCCAGAGGTCGCCGGCGACGAGCCCCCGTCGCCTGAGTCCTGCCAGGTGGGGCCGGCCCGTCAGGTGATTAGCTTAGTGCTAATCACCGTTAACTAACCCCCCCCTGACGCTGACCAGTGGGCCCGGTGCCCCCCTAACCATTTAATTAAATTAAAATAACCCCTGTTAACCCCCCTGTCACTGACGTGTGGGTCCCACACGTCAGGTTTGACCCTGGACAGCCGCGTTGACCCGCTGACGTCGTGCTGACGTCATGCTGGCGCAGTATATAATTTCTGGATTTAATTAAATTCAGGAAATCCAGAAATTGATTTAAACTTCAAAAATTCATAGAAATTCAACCGTAGCTCAGATTTAAATAATTTATATATGAAAAATTATCAGAAAAATGCAACCTTTCCATCTGTACTAGTTTCATGCATGACAAACCAACTTATACATGCTGAATATGGGAAAACACATTATGGCATATATAAGAGACCTAATTTAGAAATGCATTTGAACCTTTGGTTCAAATGGACTTCAAACCAATTGAACACTAGTTGCATTAGCTCAACATCATCACATCTACATGCCATGTTCATGCATCATATTGTTGCATATGATTGTGTATTGATTGCCGGCACCGTTCCTTCTCGATAGGTCCTGCTCCGGAGACGTTCCAGAGTACCTGTCTGTGAAGCAGTGCCTCCCTTGTTGATTTACCAGGCAAGCAACCCCCTTGTTCATTTCGATAAAACCCTACTCTCTCGCTCCTGCTCTCAGTTATTGCATTAGGACAACAACGATTCATCTGCTACTTTGTGCTGCGGTAGTTGAACCCATTCCTCTGCATGACCTGTCATTGCCACAGTAAATAGTTGAAACCCACTAGCATGTGTAGGAGTTGATTGAAGCCATTGTTGTGTTCCTACCATGCTATGCCTGCTATTGCTTAGAGTGTGTCAGGTCTGGTTCATTGGGAATGAATTGGAGTGTCACGATATGTTCTATTGCTGAGAGTTAAGTGTGTGAACACGATTTGGTAAAGGTAGCGGTGAGAGGCCATGTAGGAGTACATGGTGGGTTGTCTCACTGGAACCGTCCTTAAGCCCTGAGTTCTGTGTATGTTGTCCAATGACTCGATACTACCACACATTGGGCTCCGGGCGCTCCAAGCCCTCTCGACTTATTAACCAACTTGATCTCTGTCCAGGAGTCGCAACTAGTTTCTGGTGTTTGTAGGTAGTGCTATTTTTCTACCAAGTGGCACCCGGCAGGGTGGGCTTGGGACAGACTAGGCACACGTGGCCCGGTGTACCGAGTGGCACCCGGTTGGTGGGCTCGGGAACCCTGTACACATCGTTTGGGGCCGTAAGCGACACCCCGGCCGGATCTCCTTGCGGATGGAACCCGAATAGGCGATAAACCTGGACTAGAGTCTTGTGTGGTTAGTCAGGTCGTGGCCGACACCCTCGCCAGGCTTCCGCTTGAAGGTTGCCGAGATACATGACGTGTACATGGCGGTAAGTGGCGAGAGCGTGTGTGAAGAAGTACACCCCTGCAGGGTTAACATGATCTATTCGAATAGCCGGGTCCGCGGTTATGGACTTCTTGGATGCTTACATGGTACATAGACAACTTGAAGTGGATACTCTAAAATGCTCAAGACAAGTGTGAGTGCTATGGATGGCCTTCTCGTAGGGAGACGGGGATGAATCCATAGTAGTGTATTGTGTGGTGATTAGTGGACTCGTGTACGTTGTTTCACCTCCAGAGTTTCTGGTAGTCGTAGAACAGGATAGCCACAGAGTCAAAGCTGGCTTGCTGCAACTAAACCCCACATTACCCTCTTGATACAAATGCATGTATGATAGGATCTGATGTAAGTCTTGCTGAGTACCTTTGTACTCATGTTGCTTTATTTATGTTTTTGCAGCGGAGACTTCGGTCTTACTAGGGTTCTCATGGACTTCGACTAGTAGCTAGTACCTCAGCTACGATCTTGATCGGATGTTGTAGATAGTCAGGCTTCCAGCCTTTTTCATTTATAGATGTCTGTACCCAGACATGTAATGCTTCCGCTTGTTGCTTGTATGCTCTGTATGACGGGTCTTGTGACCCCTGTTTGCAATAATTGCTATGATGGCTCTTCTGAGCCTTTATCTATATAATTGTTGAGTTATGCTGTGATGCCATGTTGTACAGCACATACTTGCATGTTATGCGTACGTGTAATGTGTATTGCTATGTGTGGGATCTGACTATCTAGTTGTTTATTCTTAGTAGCCTCTCTTACCGGGAAATGTCTCCTAGTGCTTCCACTGAGCCCTGGTAGCTTGCTACTGCTCTGGAACACTTAGGCTGGCCGGCATGTGTCCTTCTTCGTTCCTGTGTCTGTCCCTTCGGGGAAATGTCACGCTTTGAGTACCGGAGTCCTGTTAGCCCGCTACAGCCCGGTTTACCGGAGTCCTGCTAGCCCAGTGCTACAGCCCGGACCCACTTGCTGATGACCGACACGTTCGAAGCTGGGTCATGGATGCCTGTCCCTGTAAGTCTGTGCCACTTTGGGTTTACGACTAGTCATGTCAGCCCAGGCTCCTTATCATATGGATGCTAGCGACACTATCATATACGTGAGCCAAAAGGCGCAAACGGTCCCGGGAAAAGGTAAGACGACACCCGTGGGGATACCGTGCGTGAGGCCGCAAAGTGATATGAGGTGTTACCGGCTAGATCGATGTGACATCGAGTCGGGGTCCTGACACTCATAATAATTACATGTAGGATCATAAGCAAATTCAAAAAAATAGCTATCACGTAACATATTCTCAATTCTATCCATACACATGCGAAGTTGACACTCTTCCAAGATAGTGGGATTAACATTAACTAAAGTCATGACCTCTCCAAACCCACTTTTATCAAAAATATCATAAGATTGAACATACTCCAAATATGTGGGATCTAAAGTTGACACTCTTCCAAACCCACTTTCAATATTATTGCAAACACTATTATCAATCTCATATTCATCATGGGGCTTAAATAAATTTTCAAGATCAAAAGAAGAATAACCCCAATCATGATCATTGCAACAAGTAGTAGACATAGCAAAACTAGCATCCCCAAGCTTAGGATTTTGCATATTATTAGCAAAATTGACATCAATAGAATTTATAGTAAAATCATTGCAATCATGCTTTTTATTCAAAGATCTATCGTGAATCACTTCACAAATTTCTTCATCACAATTTTTAGATTCATGAATTTCAAGCAAAACCTCATAAAGATAATCTAGTGCACTCAAATCACTAGAATTTGGTTCATCATAATTGGATCTCTTAAAAAGATTGGAAAGCGGATGAGGATCCATTGATCTTAGGTTCTCAGTTTAGCAATAAATAAACAACTATTCCAACCAAACGAGCAAATGAGCCAAGTAAGACATCAAAGCAATCGAAAAGATGAACAGAAGAAGGGCGAATAAAACGGCAAGGGTGAAGTGGGGGAGAGGAAAACGAGAGGCAAATGGCTAATAATGTAATGCGAGGGAGATGAGTTTGTGATGGGTACTTTGTATGTCCTGACTTGAGCGAAGACCTCCCCGACAACGGTGCCAAAAATACTTCTTGCTACCTCTTGAGCATGCGTTGGTTTTTCCCTTGAAGAGGAAAGGGTGATGCAGCAAAGTAGCGTAAGTATTTCCCTCAGTTTTTGAGAACCAAGGTATCAATCCAGTAGGAGGCTCATCAAAAGTCCCACGCACCTACACAAACAAACAAGAACCTCGCAACCAACGCGATAAAGGGGTTGTCAATCCCTTCACGGTAACTTGCAAAAGTGAGATCTGATAGAGATAATAAGATATGATAAATATTTTTGGTATTTTTATAATATAGATTGGAAAGTAAAAGATGTAAATAAAAGTAGATGGAAAACTTATATGATAAAAGATAGACCCGGGGGCCCTATGTTTCACTAGTGGCTTCTCTCAAGATAGCATAAGTATTACGGTGGGTGAACAAATTACTGTCGAGCAATTGATAGAAAAGCGCATAGTTATGAGATTATCTAGGCATGATCATGTATATAGGCATCACGTCCGTGACAAGTAGACCGACTCCTGCCTGCATCTACTACTATTACTCCACACATCGACCAACTCCTGCCTGCATCTAGAGTATTAAGTTCATGAAGGACAGAGTAACACATTAAGAAAGATGACATGATGTAGAGGGATAAACTCAAGCAATATGATATAAAACCCATCCTTTTAAACTCGATGGCAACAATACAATACGTGCCTTGCTGCCCCTGCTGTCACTGGGAAAGGACACCGCAAGATTGTACCCAAAGCTAAGCACTTCTCCTATTGTAATAAAGATCAATCTAGTAGGCCAAACCAAACTGATAATTCGAAGAGACTTGCAAAGATAACCAATCACACAGAAAAGAATTCAGAGAAGATTCAATTATTTCTCATAGATAAACTTGATCATAAACCCACAATTCATCGGATCTCAACAAACACACCGCAAAAAGAGTTACATCGAATAGATCTCCAAGAAGATCGAGGAGAACTCTGTATTGAGATTCAAAGAGAGAGAAGAAGCCATCTAGCTAATAACTATGGACCCGAAGGTGTGTGGTAAACTACTCACAACTCATCGGAGAGGCCTTGGAGATGATGTAGAGGCCCTCCATGGTCGATTTCCCCTCCGGCGGAGCGCCGGCGAAGGCTCCAAGATGGGATCTCGCGGATACAGAAGGTTGTGGCGGTGGAAATAGTTTTTCATGATGCTCCTGGATGTTTTCGGGGTACGTGGATATATATAGGAGGAAGAAGTATGTCGGTTGACGCTCGAGGGGCCCACGAGGGTGGGAGGCGTGCCCACCTCCTTAGGGCGCGCCGGGCACCCTCTTGGCCGCCTTGTTCGCTGCTTGACATCCACTCCAAGTCTCCCGGATTGCGTTTGTTCCAAAAAGATCGCTCCCGAAGGTTTCATTCCGTTTGGACTTCGTTTGATATTTCTTTTCTTCGAAACACAGAAATAGCATCCACCGACCCTCGTGGGCCCCTTGAGCGTCCACCGACCTACTTCTTTCTCCTATATATCCACGTACCCTGAAAACATCCAGGAGTACCACGAAAAACTATTTCCACCACCGCAACCTTCTGTATCCGCGAGATCCCATCTTGGAGCCTTTGCCGGCACTCCACCGGAGGGGGAATCGACCATGGAGGGCCTCTACATCATCTCCAAGGCCTCTCCGATGAGTTGTGAGTAGTTTACCATAGACCTTCGGGTCCATAGTTATTAGCTAGAAGGCTTCTTCTCTCTCTTTGAATCTCAATACAAAGTTCTCCTCGATCTTCTTGGAGATCTATTCGATGTAACTCTTTTTGTGGTGTGTTTGTCAAGATCCGATGAATTGTGGGTTTATGATCAAGTTTATCTATGAGTAATATTTGAATCTCCTATGAATTCTTTTATATGCGATTAAGTTATCTTTGCAAGTCTCTTCGAATTATCAGCTTGGATTGGCCTACTAGATTGATCTTTCTTGCAATGGGAGAAGTGCTTAGCTTTGGGTTCAATCTTGTAGTGTCCTTTCCCAGTGACAGCAGGGGCAGCAAGGCACGTATTGTATTCTTGCCATCAAGGATAAAAAGATGGGGTTTATATCATATTGTATGAGTTTATCCCTCTACATCATGTCATCTGTCTTAATGCGTTACTCTGTTCTTTATGAACTTAATACTCCAGATGCAGGCAGGAGTCGGTCGATGTGTGGAGTAATAGTAGTAGATGCAGGCAGGAGTCGGTCTACTTATCATGGACGTGATGCCTATATACATGATCATGCCTAGATAATCTCATAACTATGTGCTTTTCTATCAATTGCTCGACATTAATTTGTTCACCCACCATAATACTTATGCTATCTTGAGAGAAGCCACTAGTGAAACCTATGGCCCCCGGGTCTATCTTTTATCATATAAGTTTTCGTCTACTTTTATTTGCATCTTTTACTTTCCAATCTATATCATAAAAATACCAAAAATATTTATCTTATCATATTATCTCTATCAGATCTCACTTTCGCAAGTGGCCGTGAAGGGATTGACAACCCCTTTATTGCGTTGGTTGCGAGGTTCTTGTTTGTTTGTGTAGGTGCGTGTGACTTTTGAGGAGCCTCCTACTGGATTGATACCTTGGTTCTCAAAAACTGAGGGAAATACTTATGCTACTTTGCTGCATCACCCTTTCCACTTCAAGGAAAACCAACACAAGCTCAAGACATAGCACCGGAGATATGATTATACTTGTTGCTCTAGGATGAAGGCTCCACACCTTCCCTTTTCATGTAAATCTAATGATGATGAAAATCTTGGCTTCTTATGCTAATGGTATATATGATTACTATGATTTGGAACGAATAGAAGAATTTGTGGCTATTAAGGGTGCTTATGGAATTGAATCTTTGTTTGAAAAGTATGAAGATTTTGATGATGCTGTTTATAGACCTGAAACTTTTGCTATACTTAAATATTACTATGAGAATTATGAATATAATGTTGTTATTAATGAGTTTATTGATAAAGTGTCCGCTATCCAAGAAGAGATTAATATTTTGCAGGAATATATGGAAGAAGAAATTGATGACACTGTGAGCTCATTAGATGAAAAAGATGAGGAGGAGAGCAAAGAACAAAAGGAGGAAGAGCGGATTTATCACCCATGCCCACCTTCTAATGAGAGTAACTGTTTATCCCATACATTGTTTAATTTCCCTTTGTGCTTACCGAAGGATGAATGCTACGATGATTGCTATGATCCCTTGGATTCATCTGAAATATCCCTTTTTAATGAACTTGATGCTTGATATGCTTGTGGCCATGATGCCAATATGAATTATGCTTATGGAGATGAACTTGCTATAGTTCATTATGTTAAGAATGAAATTGTTGCTATTGCACCCACACATGATAGTCCTATTATCTTTTTGAATTCTTCCAACTACACTATATCGGAGAAGTTTGCGCTTCTTAAGGATTATATTGATGGGTTGCGTTCTACCACTACTCATGATGATTTTGATAGATATAATATGCATGTGCTTGCTGCTCCTACTTGCAATTATTATGAGAGAGGAACTACATCTCCACCTCTTTATGTTTCCAATACGATAAAATTGCAAGAGACTATTTATACTATGCATTGGCCTTTACTATGTGTGCATGAATTATTCTTCTATGACATGTTGATGCATAGGAAGAGAGTTAGACTTTGTTGCTGCATGATATATGTTACTTTCTGCTCACTACTAAATCACAAATCATTGTTAATTAAAATTGGCTTTGATATACCTTGGGGTCCGAGTGGATCCATTACTTGAGCACTATATGCCTAGCTTAATGGCTTTAAAGAAACGCTGCCAGGGAGACAACCCGGAAGTCTTAGAGAGTCATTTATTTCTATTGAGTGCTTTTAAAAAGTTTAAAAACAAAAAAACAAAGTGGGAAACCTAAAACTTTTCAAAAAGAAAAGTGAAAGTAAGAAGGACGAGCACCGTTGAAGTAGGGGAGCTGCTTGAACTTTGTTCATGCCCACAGAAACTTTGCAAATCTTGAATTATAGAAACATTTCAAAAAAATAATCATCCCCTTGTCAAAATCCATTGTATTATAAAAATAATGTGCCAAGATTTGCCTTTAGGATGTTTAGATTGCTTGTTTGGTTTGTGCAGTGCAAAAACAGAAACTTTAGCTGTAGTGCGTGATTTTTCATTTTTTACTGGAACCTCGAATGTTTTTGAAATTTTTACACGGTAATGCTATGCAAATTTTTCTTTTTTCCTAATTTTTCAGAATTTTTGGAGTTACATAGTTATGGTAAATGTTCAGATTGCTACAGACTGTCCTGTTTTTTACAGGTTCTATTTTTGATGCATTGTTTTGCATGTTTTGCTGGAACTATGGATTGTACCATTAGTATAAGACATGGAGAAGTTAGGATACAGTAGGTATAATGCAAAAATAAAATATGATTGGATTCGAAACAATACTTAAAGTGGTGATTTGATTTATTATACTAACGGATCTCACGAGGGTTTTGTTAAGTTGTGTGTGATTGAAGTTTTCAAGTTTTGGGTGAGATCACGATGGATGAAGGAATAAGGAGTGGCAAGAGCCTAAGCTCAGGGATTCCCAAGGCACCCCTAGGTAATATTCAAGGACTCCCCAACAACTAAGCTTGGGAATGCCCCGGAAGGCATCCCCTCTTTCTTCTAACGACCATATGTAATTTTACTTGGAGCTATATTTTTATTCATCACATGATATGCGTAAATTCTTGGAGCGTCATGTGCTTTTTATTTTTCTTTTATATAATGCACCATGCTGGTATGAGAAAGTCCTTGGTTGATTTATAGAATGCTCTTTGCACTTCACTTATATGTTTTGAGTATGGCTTTATAGAATGCTTCATATGCTTCACTTATATCATTTGAAGTTTGGATGCCTATTTCTCTACATAGAAAAACTGTTATTTGTAGAATGCTCTTTTGCTTCACTTATATTTGTTAGAGCTTGGGCGAGCCTTTTATAGAAAGAATTAAACTCTCTTGCTTCACTTATATCTATTTAGAGAGTTAACATGAATTGGTCATTCACATGGTTAGTCATAAAATCCTACATAAAACTTGTAGATCACTGAATATGATATGTTTGATTCCTTGCAATAGTTTTGCGATATTGAGGTGGTAATATGGGGAAATGCTAGCTAAAGTACTAAAGTTTACTATTAATAATGTTGTTAAGGGAAGTAAGTCCTTACGCAAGTAAATCCTCACGCATGTAAAGTGGTGGCCGCTGACATTAGCGGTGAGGTCGGAGCATAATTTACCCTTGATTGAAATCCTTCTGTGTTGTTTGAATCGGGGTTGCGTGATGGTTAACTCCTACCAACCTTCCCCCTAGGGGCATGCGAGTAGTACTTTGCTTCGAGGGCTAATAAAACTTTCACAATAAGTATATGAGTTCTTTATGACTAATGTTGAGTCCATGGATTATACACACTCTCACCCTTCACTAGTATGGCGCAACTTTTGCCGATGCATAAACCCTCCTTACGCCTTCCTCAAAACAGCCACCATACCTACATATCATGGCATTTCCATAGCCATTCTGAGATATATTGCCATGCAACTTCCATCATCATCATCATATACATGACTTGAGCGTTCATTGTCATATTCCTTTGCATGATCGTAAGATAGCTAGCATGATATTTTTCATGGCTTGTCAGTTTTTTGATATGTTTGCTATGCTAGATCATTGCACATCCTGGTACACTGCTAGAGGCCTTCATATAGTCATCATGTATCAGTTTTATTGAGTTGTAATATCGAGTTGTAAGTAAATAAAAGTGTGATGATCATCAGTATTAGAGCATTGCCCCAGTGAGGAAAGGATGTTGGAGGCTATGATTCCCTCTCATCTAAATGAGATTTCGGACTTACAAAAATAAAAAGAGGTCAAAGAGCCCCCAAAAAGAGAAAATAAAAAAATGAGAGAAAAAGGGCAATGTTACTATCATTTTACCACACTTGTGCTCCATAGTAGCACCATGTTCTTCATATAGAGAGTGTCTTAAGTTATCACTGTCATATACCAGTGGGAATTTTGTTGGACAACGTAGCAGAAATTCAAAATTTTCCTACGTGTCACCAAGATCTATCTATGGAGAAACCAGCAACGAGGGGAAGGAGAGTGCATCTACATACCCTTGTAGATCGCTAAGCGGAAGCGTTCAAGAGAACGGGGTTGAAGGAGTCATACTCGCCGTGATCCAAATCACCGAAGATCCTAGTGCCGAACGGACGACACCTCCGCGTTCAACACACGTACAGCCCGGTGACGTCTCCCATGCCTTGATCCAGTAAGGAGAGAGGGAGAGGTTGAGGAAGACTCCGTCCAGCAGCAGCACAATGGCGCGGTGGTGGTGAAGGAGCATGCCAATCCTGCAGGGCTTCGCCAAGCACCACAGATATGAGGAGAAAGAGAGGTAGGGCTACGCCAACAGGAGAAGAACCTCATGTGTTGGGCTGCCCCTTTGCCTACACTATATATAGGGGGAGAGGGGGGCTGCGACCCCACCTAGGGTTCCACCCAAGGGGCGGCGGCCAGCCCAAGATCCCATCTGGGGGGCGGCCAAGGGGGGGAGAGGGGAAACTTGCCCCCCAAGTTAGGTGGGTGCGCCCCCCTCCCCAAATCCTAGGCGCCTTGGGCCCTTGTGGGGGGGCGCACCAGCCCACCTGGGGCTGGTCCCCTCCCACACTTGGCCCATGCAGCCCTCCGGGGATGGTGGCCCCACTTGGTGGACCCCCGGGACCCTCCCGGTGGTCCCGGTACGTTACTGATAAAACCCGAAACTTTTCCGGTGACCAAAACAGGACTTCCCATATATAAATCTTTACCTCCGGACCATTCCGGAACTCCTTGTGACGTCCGGGATCTCATTTGGGACTCCGAACAACATTCGGTAACCACATACAAACTTCCTTTATAACCCTAGCGTCATCGAACCTTAAGTGTGTAGACCCTACGGGTTCGGGAACTATGCAGACATGACCAAGACGTTCTTCGGTCAATAACCAACAGCGGGATCTGGATACCCATGTTGGCTCCCACATGTTCCACGATGATCTCATCGGATGAACCACGATGTCGAGGATTCGATCAATCCCGTATACAATTCCCTTTGTCTAGCGGTATTGCACTTGCCCGAGATTCGATCGTCGGTATGCCGATACCTTGTTCAATCTCGTTACCGGCAAGTCTCTTTACTCGTTCCGTAACACATCATCCCGTGATCAACCCCTTGGTCACATTGTGCACATTATGATGATGTCCTACCGAGTGGGCCCAGAGATACCTCTCCGTTAACCGGAGTGACAAATCCCAGTCTCGATTCGTGCCAACCCAACAGACACTTTCGGAGATACCTGTAGTGCACCTTTATAGCCACCCAGTTACGTTGTGACGTTTGGTGCACCCAAAGCATTCCTACGGTATCCGGGAGTTGCACAATCTCATGGTCTAAGGAAATGATACTTGACATTAGAAAAGCTTTAGCATACGCACTATGATCTTTGTGATAGGCTTAGGATTGGGTCTTTTCCATCACATCATTCTCCTAATGATGTGATCCCGTTATCAACGACATCCAATGTCCATGGTCAGGAAACCGTAGCCATCTATTGATCAACGAGCTAGTCAACTAGAGGCTTACTAGGGACATGGTGTTGTCTATGTACCCACACATGTATCTGAGTTTCCTATCAATACAATTATAGCATGGATAATAAACGATTATCATGAACAAGGAAATATAATAATAACTAATTTATTATTGCCTCTAGGGCATATTTCCAACAGTCTCCCACTTGCACTAGAGTCAATAATCTAGTTTACATCGCCATGTGATTAACACTCACAGGTCACATCGCCATGTGACCAACATCCAAGAGTTTACTAGTGTCACTAAACCAGTTCACATCATCATGTGATTAAGACTCAATGAGTTCTGGGGTTTGATCATGTTTTGCTTGTAAGAGAGGTTTTAGTCAACGGGTCTGCAACATTCAGATCCGTATGTACTTCGCAAATCTCTAGGTCATATTGTAAATGCTGCTTCCACACTCCACTTGGAGCTATTCCCAATGGTTGCTCCACCATACGTATCCGATTTGCTACTCAGAGTCACTCGGATAGGTGTTAAAGCTTGCATCGACGTAGCCCTTTACGCCGAACTCTTTATCACCTCCATAATCGAGAAACATGTCCTTATTTACTCCAAGGACAATTTTGACCGCTGTCCAATGATCCATTCCTCGATCATTCTTGCACCCCTTGACTGACTCATGGCAAGGCACACTTCCGGTGCGGTACACAGCATAGCATACTATAGAGCCTACGTCTGAAGCATAGGGGACGACATTCGTCCTTTCTCTCTCTTCTGCCGTGGTCGAGCTTTAACTCTTAACTTCATACCTTACAACTCAGGCAAGAACTCCTTCTTTGACTGATCCATCTTGAACACCTTCAAGATCATGTCAAGGTATGTGCTCATTTGAAAGTACCATGTAGCGTTTTTGATCTATCCTCATAGATCTCGATGCTCAATGTTCAATCAGCTTATTCCAGGTTTTCTATTGAAAAACACCTTTCAAATAACCCTATATGTTTTCCAGAAATTCTACATCATTTCTGATCAACAATATGTCAACAACATATACTCATCAGAAATGCTATAGTGCTCCCACTCACTTCTTTCGAAATACAAGTTTCTCATAAACTTTGTATAAACCCAAAATCTTTGATCATCTCATCAAAGCGTACATTCCAACTCCGAGATGCTTACTCCAGTCCTTAGAAGGATCGCTGGAGCTAGCATACCTTTTAGCATCCTTAGGATCGACAAAAACTTTTCTGGTTGTATCACATACAACCTTTCCTTACGAAATCTAGTAAGGAAACTCGTTTTGACATCCATCTGCCAGATTTCATAAATGCAGCAAATGCTAACATGATTTTGATGGACTTAAGCATCGCTACGAATGACAAAATCTCATCGTAGTCAACCCCTTGAACTTGTGAAAAACTCTTCGCCACAAGTCGAGCTTCATAGACGGTGACATTACCGTCCACATCCGTCTCCTTCTTAAAGATCAATGGCTTGCCGATCATCGGGCAAGTCCACCAAAGTCCATGCTTTGTTCTGATACATGGATCCTATCTCGGATTTCATGGCTTCTAACCATTTGTCGGAATTTGGGCCCACCATCGCTTCTCCATAGCTTGTAGGTTCATTGTTGTCTAGCAACATGACCTCTAAGACAGGATTGCGTACCACTCTGAAGTAGTACGCGTCCTTGTCGACCTACGAGGTCCGATAGTGACTTGATCCGAAGCATCATGATCACTATCATCAGCTTCCACTTCAATTGGTGTAGGTGCCACATGAACAACTTCATGTGCCCTGCTACACACTGGTTGAAGTGATGGTGCAATAACCTCATCAAGTCTCCACCATCCTCCCACTCAATTCTTTCGAGAGAAACTTTTCCTAGAGAAAGGACCTAATTCCAGAAACAATCCCTTTTGCTTCCGGAACTGAGACTGGAGGTATACCCAACTGTTTTGGGTGTCCTATGAAGATGCATTTATCCGCTTTGGGTTCGAGCTTATCAGCCTGAAACTTTTTCACATAAGCGTCGCAGCCCCAAACTTTTAAGAAATGACAACTTAGGTTTCTCCAAACCATAGTTCAAATGGTGTCATCTCAATGCAATTACGTGGTGCCCTATTGAAGTGAGTGCGGTTGTCTCTAATGCCTAACCCATGAACGATAGTGGTAATTTGATAAGATACATCATGGTACGCACTATATCCAATAGGGTGCAAATATGATGTTCGGACACACCATCACATTATGGTGTTCCAGGCGGTATTAATTGTGAAACAATTTCCACAATGTCTTAATTGCGTGCCAAAGCTCGTAACTCAGATACTCATCTCTATGATCATATCATAGACATTTTATCCTCTTGTCACGATGATCTTCAACTTCACTCTGAAATTACTTGAACCATTCAATAATTCAGACTTGTGTTTCATCAAGTAAATATACTCAGTATCTACTTAAATCATCCGTGAAGTAAGAACATAACGATATTCACTGCATGCCTCAGCACTCATTGGACTGCACACATCAAAATGTGTTACTTCCAACAAGTTGCTATCTTGTTCCATTTTACTGAAAACGAGGCCTTTCAGTCATCTTGCCCATGTGGTATGATTTGCATTTCTCAAGCGATTCAAAATCAAGTGAGTCCAAACGATCCATCTGCTTGGAGTTTCTTCATGCGTATACACCAATAGGCATGGCTCGCATGTCTCAAACTTTTCAAAAACGAGTGAGTCCAAAGATCCATCAACATGGAGCTTCTTCATGTGTTTTATACCAATATGACTTACATGGCAGTGCCACAAGTAAGTGGTACTATCATTACTATCTTATATCTTTTGGCATGAAAATGTGTATCACTATGATCGAGATTCAATGAACCATTCTTTTAGGTGCAAGACCATTGAAGGTATTATTCACATAAATAGAGTAACCATTATTCTCCTTACATGAATAACCGTATTGTGATAGACATAATCCAATCATGTCTATGCTCAACGGAAACACCAGATGACAATTATTCAGGTTTAATACTAATCTTGATGGTAGAGGGAGCATGCGATGTTTAATCACATCAACCTTGGAAACACTTCCAACACATATCGTCAGCTCACCTTTAGCTAGTCTCCGTTTATTCCGTAGCTTTTATTTCGAGTTACTAACACTTAGCAACCGAACCGGTATCTAATACCCTGGTGCTACTAGGAGTACTAGTAAAGTACACATTAACATAATGTATATCCAACATACTTCTATCGACCTTGCCAGCCTTCTTATCTACCAAGTATCTAGGGTAATTCTGCTCTAGTGGCTGTTCCCCTTATTATAGAAGCACTTAGTCTCGGGTTTGGGTTCAACCTTGAGTTTCTTCACTGGAGCAGCAACTGATTTGCCGTTTCATGAAGTGCCCCTTCTTGCCCTTGCCCTTCTTGAAACTAGTGGTTTCACCAACCATCAACAATTGATGCTCCTTCTCGATTTCTACTTTCGCGGTGTCAAACATCGTGAATACCTCAAGGATCATCATATCTATCCCTGATATGTTATAGTTCATCACGAAGCTCTAGCATCTTGGTGGCAATGACTGTGGAGAAACATCACTATCTCATCTGGAAGATCAACTCCCACTCGTTTCAAGTGATTGTTGCACTCTGACAATCTGAGCACAAGCTCAACGATTGAGCTTTTCTCCCTTAGTTTGCAGGCTAAGAAAATTGTCGGAGGTCTTATACCTCTTGACGTGGGCACGAGCCTGAAATCCCAATTTCAGCCCTCGAAACATCTCATATGTTCCGCGATGTTTCGAAAATGTCTTTGGTGCCTCAACTCTAAACCGTTTAACTGAACTATCACGTAGTTATCAAAACATGTATGTCCGATGTTCGCAACATCTACAGACGACGTTTGGGGTTCTGCACACTGAGCGGTGCATTAAGGACATAAGCTTTCTACTGATCGCATAATCGCTACTTTCAACTTTCAACTATATTTTCTCTAGGAACATATCTAAAACAGTAGAACTAACGCGCGAGCTATGACATAATTTGCAAAGGGTTTTTGACTATGTTCAGGATAATTAAGTTCATCTAATGAACTCCCACTCAGATAGACATCCCTCTAGTCATCTAAGTGATTACATGATCCGAGTCAACTAGGCCGTGTCCGATCATCACGTGAGACGGACTAGTCATCATCGGTGAACATCTTCATGTTGATTGTATCTACTATACGACTCATGCTCGACCTTTCGGTCTCTTGTGTTCCGAGGCCATGTCTGTACATGCTAGGCTCGTCAAGTTAACCTAAGTGTTTCGCGTGTGTAAATCTGGCTTACACCCGTTGTATGTGAACGTAAGAATCTATCACACCCGATCATCACGTGGTGCTTCGAAATGACGAACTTTCGCAACGGTGCACAGTTAGGGGGAACACTTTCTTGAAATTTTAATGAGGGATCATCTTATTTACTACCGTCGTTCTAAGCAAATAAGATGCATAAACATGATAAACATCACATGAAATCAAATAGTGACATGATATGGCCAATATCATTTTGCTCCTTTTTGATCTCCATCTTCGGGGCTCCATGATCATCATCGTCCCCGGCATGACACCATGATCTCCATCATCGTGTCTCCATGAAGTTGTCTCGCCAACTTATTACTTCTACTACTATGGCTACCGGTTAACAATAAAGTAAAGTAATTACATGGCGTTGTTCAATGACACGCAAGTCATACAATAAATAAAGACAACTCCTATGGCTCCTGCCTGTTGTCATACTCATCGACATGCAAGTCGTGATTCCTATTACAAGAACATGATCAATATCATACATCACATATCATTCATCACATTCTTCTTGGCCATATCACATCACATAGCATACCCTGCAAAAACAAATTAGACGTCCTCTAATTGTTGTTTGCATGTTTTACGTGGCTGCTATGGGTTTCTAGCAAGAACGTTTCTTACCTACGCAAAACCACAACGTGATATGCCAATTGCTATTTACCCTTCATAAGGACCCTTTTCATCGAATCCGTTCCGACTAAAGTGGGAGAGACTGGCACCCGCTAGCCACCTTATGCACCAAGTGCATGTCAGTCAGTGGAACCTGTCTCATGTAAGAGTACGTGTAAGGTCGGTCCGGGCCGCTTCATCCCACAATACCGTCGAAACAAGATTGGACTAGTAACGGTAAGCATATTGAACAAAATAAACGCCCACAACTACTTTGTGTTCCACTCGTGCATAGAATCTACGCAATAGAGCTAGCTCATGATGCCACTGTTGGAGAACGTAGTAGAAATTCAAAATTTTCCTACGTGTCACCAAGATCTATCTATGGAGAAACCAGCAACGAGGGGAAGGAGAGTGCATCTACATACCCTTGTAGATCGCTAAGCGGAAGCGTTCAAGAGAACGGGGTTGAAGGAGTCGTACTCGTCGTGATCCAAATCACCGGAGATCCTAGTGCCGAACGGACGGCACCTCCGCGTTCAACACACGTACAACCCGGTGACGTCTCCCATGCCTTGATCCAGCAAGGAGAGAGGGAGAGGTTGAGGAAGACTCCGTCCAGCAGCAGTACAACGGCGTGGTGGTGGTGAAGGAGCATGGCAATCCTGCAGGGCTTCGCCAAGCACCGCGAGATATGAGGAGAAAGAGAGGTAGGGCTGCGCCAACAGGAGAAGAACCTTATGTGTTGGGCTGCCCCTTTGCCTCCACTATATATAGGGGGAGAGGGGGGCTGCGCCCCCACCTAGGGTTCCACCCTAGGGGCGGCGGCCAGCCCAAGATCCCATCTGGGGGGCGGCCAAGGGGGGGGGGGAGGGGAAACTTGCCCCCCAAGTTAGGTGGGTGCGCCCCCCTCCCCAAACCCTAGGCCCCTTGGGCCCTTGTGGGGGGGTGCACCGGCCCACCTGGGACTGGTCCCCTCCCACACTTGGTCCATGCAGCCCTCTGGGGATGGTGGCCCCACTTGGTGGACCCCCGGGACCCTCCCGGTGGTCCCGGTACGTTACCGATAAAACACGAAACTTTTCCGGTGACCAAAACAGGACTTCCCATATATAAATCTTTACCTCCGGACCATTACGGAACTCCTCGTGATGTCCGGGATCTCATCCGGGACTCCGAAAAACATTCGGTAACCACATACAAACTTCCTTTATAACCCTAGCGTCATCGAACCTTAAGTGTGTAGACCCTACGGGTTCGGGAACCATGCAGACATGACCGAGACGTTCTTCGGTCAATAACCAACAGCGGGATCTGGATACCCATGTTGGCTCCCACATGTTCCATGATGATCTCATCGGATGAACCATGATGTCGAGGATTCGATCAATCCCGTATACAATTCCCTTTGTCTAGCGGTATTGCACTTGCCCGAGATTCGATCGTCGGTATGCCGATACCTTGTTCAATCTCGTTACCGGCAAGTCTCTTTACTCGTTCCGTAACACATCATCCCGTGATCAACCCCTTGGTCACATTGTGCACATTATGATGATGTCCTACCGAGTGGGCCCAGAGATACCTCTCCGTTAACCGGAGTGACAAATCCCAGTCTCGATTCGTGCCAACCCAACAGACACTTTCGGAGATACCTGTAGTGCACCTTTATAGCCACCCAGTTACGTTGTGACGTTTGGTGCACCCAAAGCATTCCTATGGTATCCGGGAGTTGCACAATCTCATGGTCTAAGGAAATGATACTTGACAATAGAAAAGCTTTAGCATACGAACTTTGATCTTTGTGCTAGGCTCAGGATTGGGTCTTGTCCATCACATCATTCTCCTAATGATGTGATCCCGTTATCAACGACATCCAATGTCCATGGTCAGGAAACCGTAACCATCTATTGATCAACGAGCTAGTCAACTGGAGGCTTACTAGGGACATGGTGTTGTCTATGTACCCACACATGTATCTGAGTTTCCTATCAATACAATTATAGCATGGATAATAAACGATTATCATGAACAAGGAAATATAATAATAACTAATTTATTATTGCCTCTAGGGCATATTTCCAACAATTTTTTCATTATAGAACTTGGCTCGTATATTCCGAAGATGGGCTTCCTCAAATGCCCGAGGTCTTCATGAGCAAGCAAGTTGGATGCACACCCACTTAGTTTTTAGTTTGAGCTTTCATACACTTCTAGCTCTAGTGCATCCGTTGCATGGCAATCCCTACTCCTCACATTGATATTGATTGATGGGCATCTCCATAGCCCATTGATCCGCCTAGTTGGTGCGAGACTTTCTTCCTTCTCCTATTGATCCCTACCACCTCATTCTATTCCACCCATAGTGCTATATCCATGTCTCACGCTCATGTAATGAGTGAAGTTGAAAATGCTGAAACGTGTGAGAAGTACGATCTAGTTGCCTAGTTTGACACCAAGGTGCTCATGATTTATACTTATGTAGGGAAGACTAAGTGTGTCATGCTTACCACATTAAGTGTATGGAGGTTGCTTCCTTTAGCTCCATTATTATGAAAGGCAATGATAAATTACATGCATGTCTTGTATTATTCTTTCGATGTCAAATGATAGACTATTGTTTTGAATCACTTGTGTCTTAATATTGATGCCATGATTAGATTACATGATCAAGATTATGCTAGGTAGCATTCCACATAAAAAATTAACTTATTTTATCATTCACCTACTTGATTACGAGCAGGAATTAAACTTGGGATGCTGATACGTCTCCATCGTATCTACAATATTTGATTATTTCATGCCAATGTTTTACAACTTTCATATAGTTTTGGCAACATTTTATATCATTTTTTGGGACTAACATATTGATCCAGTGACAAGTGCCACTTCCTGTTTGTTGCATGTTTTTTGTTTCAAAGAAAATACATATCAAATGGAGTCTAAACACGATAAAAATTTACGAAGATACTTTTTGGAATATATGTGATTTTTGGGAAGCAAAATCAACGCGAGACGATGCCCGAGGGGCCCACAAGCTCTTGAGGCACGCAGCCCAACCAAGGGCATGGACAGGGGGCTTGTGGCCACCCTGAAGGTCGGTTGGTGGTGTCCTTTGGATGCAAGGAAGCTTATATCCGGATAAAAACTGTGTTAAAATTCCAGCCAAATCACAGTTACAGATCTCCGGGAATTTAAGAAACGGTGCAAGGCCAGAATCTGGGAACACAAAACAGAGAGAGATAGATAGATAGATAGATAGATAGATAGAGAGAGAGAGAGAGAGAGAGAGAGAGAGAGAGAGAGAGATCCAACCTCGGAGGGGCTCCCGCCCCTCCACTGCCATGGAGGCCATGGAACAGAGGGGAAACCTTCCTCCCATCTAGGGGGAGGCCAAGGAAGAAGAAGGAGGAGGGGCTCTCTCCCCCTCTCTCCCGGTGGCGTTGGAACGCCGCCGGGGCAATCATCATGTGACGACGATCTACACTAACACCTCTGTCATCTTCCCCAACATCTTCATCACCTTCCGTCATCTATATTCAGCATTCCACTCTCCCGCAACCCGTTGTACCCTCTACTTTAACATGGTGCTTTATGCTTCATATTATTATCCAATGATGTGTTGCCATCCTATGATACTCGAGTAGATTTTTGTTGTCCTATTGATGATTGGTGAATTGCTATGATTGGTTTAATTTGATTGTGGTTATGTTTTTGTCCTTTGGTGCCTATCATATGTGCACGCATGTGGATCACACCATAGGGTTAGTTGTATGTTGATAGGACTATGTATTGGAGGGTAGGGGTGATAGCAGCTTCAGCCTAGCATAGAAATTGATGCATATGGGATTGAAGGGGGACCAATATATCTTAAGGCTATGGTTGGGTTTTACCTTAATCGATGTTAGTAGTTGCGGATGTGTTTTAATAGTTCCAATCATAAGTGCATAGAATTCCAAGTAAGGGATGACATGTTAGCAGTGGTCTCTCGCACATAAAACTTGCTATCGGTCTAGTAACGTAGTCAATTGCTTAGGGACAATTCCGCAATTCCTACCACCACTTATCCACACTCGCTATACTAACTTAATTATTTATTTATCGAAACAGCCCCTAGTTTTTATTTACGTGCTCTTTATTATCTTGCAAACCTATCCCACAACACCTACAAAGTACTTCTAGTTTCATACTTGTTCTAGGTAAAGCAAACGTTAAGCATGCGTAGAGTTGTATCTGTGGTCGATAGAACTTGAGGGAATATTTGTTCTATCTTTAGGTCCTCATTGGGTTCGACACTCTTATCGAAAGAGGCTACGACTAATCCCCTAGACTTGTGGGTTATCATATTTGTATTGGCAACAAAACCTGAACTTCCATCAGTATTCTTACGCTGTTATGGTTGCCATTTGCCCATTACCACCATTGTTTCCATTGTTCTGCTGACCCTTTTTAGTGTTTTTCTTGCCCTTGCCAGACTTTTCGTCATCCTATGTTGGATCTTTGGTGTTGTCAGATTCGGCATACCGAGTTAAAACATCTACGAGATCACCTATGTCTTTCGCCTTCTGCTTGAGACGACTAAGTTTCTGAACTAGAGGCTGGAAATGACAGTTCTTCTCTAAGATCAGGACGGCTTGAGTAGCCGAGATGTTATCGGATGAGTGAATAATCTCTATGACTTGGTCTGACCAGTGATGAGCTCACTCGTCATTGCAACGTCTTGAGCATGCGTTGGTTTTTCCCTTGAAGAGGAAAGGATGATGCAGCAAAGTAGCGTAAGTATTTCCCTCAGTTTTTTAGAACCAAGGTATTAATCAAATAGGAGGCTCCTCAAAAGTCCCACGCACCTACACAAACAAACAAGAACCTCGCAACCAACGCGATAAAGGGGTTGTCAATCCCTTCACGGTAACTTGCGAAAGTGAGATCCGATAGAGATAATATGATAAGATAAATATTTTTGGTAATTTTATGATTTAGATGGAAAAGTAAAGATGCAAATAAAAGTAGATAGATACTTATATGATAAAAGATAGATCCGGGGGCCATAGGTTTCACTAGTGGCTTTTCTCAAGATAGCATAAGTATTATGGTGGGTGAACAAATTACTGTCGAGCAATTGATAGAAAAGCGCATAGTTATGAGATTATCTAGGCATGATCTTGTATATAGGCATCACGTCCGCGACAAGTAGACCAAAACGATTCTGCATCTACTACTATTACTCCACACATCGACCGACTCCTGCCTGCATCTAGAGTATTAAGTTCATGAAGAAAAAAGTAACACATTAAGAAAGATGACATGATGTAGAGGGATAAACTCATGCAATATGATATAAACCCCATCTTTTTATCCTCGATGGCAACAATACAATACGATATAAAGAGCACTCCATGCCAACTTCAACACAAGTATTCCTTAAATTCACAATCACCGAACTAGCATGACTATAATATCACCACCTCTATATGTCAAAACAATTATCAAGCATCAAATTGATCATAGCATCCAATTCACTTCCTATGATAGTTTTTATTATACCCAACTTGGATGCCCATCATTCTAGGACCAATTTTATAACCATAGCAAATACCATGCTGTTCTAAAAGACTCTCAAAATTATATAAGTGAAGCATGAGAGGTCAACAATTTCTACAAAAATCAAGCCACCACTGTGCTCTAAAAAGTATAAGTGAAGCACTAGAGCAAAATTATCTATCTAAAAAGATATAAGTGAAGCACATAGAGTATTCTAATAAATTCCAAATCAAGTGGGTTTCTCCCAAAAGGTGTGTACAACAAGGATGATTGTGGTAAACTAAAAAGCAAAGACTAATATCATACAAGACTCTCCAAGCAAAACACATATCATGTGGCGAATAAAAATATAGCTCCAAGTAAAGTTACCGATAAACGAAGACGAAAGAGGGGATGCGTTCCAGGGCAGCTTTTGGTTGTCCTTGTATATCTTGGGGTGCCATGGGCATCCCCAAGCTTAGGCTCTTGCCACTCCTTATTCCATAGTCCATCAAATCTTTACCCAAAACTTGAAAACTTCACAACACAAAACTCAACAGGAAATCTCATAAGCTCCGTTAGTGCAAGAAAGAAAAACCACCACATAAGGTACTATAATGAACTAATTATTTATTTATATTTGTGTTAAACCTAATGTATTCCAACTTCTCTATGGTTCATACCCACCGATACTAGCCATAGATGCATCAAAATAAGCAAACAACACACGAAAAACAGAATCTGTCAAAAACAGAACAGTCTGTAGCAATATGTAACTTTCGAATACTTCTAGAATTCTAAAACTCCTACAAAAATGGGACGTCCTGGGAAATTTGTCTATTGATCTACAGCATAAAGAATCAACGCAAAAGCACTATTCTGTGATTTACTAAAATTATTTTTGTGCGTGCAAATGTTTCTGTTTTTCAGCAGAATCAAATTAACTATCACCGTAGGTTATCCTATAGGTTCTACTTGGCACAAACACTAATTAAAACATGAAAACACATCTAAACATAAGCTAGATGAAATATTTATTTCTAAACAGAACCAAAAGCAAAAAAACTAAAATAAAATTGGGTTGCCTCACAACAAGCGCTATCGTTTAACGACCTAGGTAGGCATAAAAGCGAGAAAAGATCTAAGTAGTACCATCTTTGGCATTCAATTCATAAGTAGCTCGCATCATAGATCCATAAGGTAATTTAACTTTCTTTCTAGGGAAGTGTTCCATGCCTTTCCTTAATGGAAATTGGAATCTAATATTCCCTTCCTTCATATCAATAATTGCACCAATCGTTCTAAGGAAAGGTCTACCAAGAATAATAGGACATGAAAGATTACAATCTATATCAAGAACGATAAAATCTATGGGCACATAATTCATATTTGCAACAATAAGAACATCATTGATCCTTCCCATGGGTTTCTTAATGGTGGTATCCGCAAGGTGCAAGTTTAAAGAGCAACCATCAAAATCATGGAAACCTAGCACATCACATAAAGTTTTCGGAATCGTAGAAACACTAGCACCCAAATCACACAAAGCATAGCATTCATGATCTTTAATTTTAATCTTTATAGTAGGTTCCCACTCATCATAAAGTTTTCTAGGTATAGAAACTTCCAAATTAAGTTTTTCCTCATAAGATTGCATCAAAGACATCAACAATATGTTTGGTAAAAGCTTTATTTTGACTATAAGCATGAGGAGAATTCAACACGGATTGCAACAAGGAAATACAATCTATTAAAGAACAATTATCATAATTAAATTCCTTGAAATCCATAATAATGGGTTCAATGCTATGTAAAGTCTTGACCTCTCCAATCCCATCATTATTAAGATTCATATTGCAAAACAAGGATTTAATAGGGGATACATCAATAACTTTTAGATCTTCATCATTATTTTCACCTAACCCTTCTGGTTTGGCAGCCATCTTATTGACCAAGGTGGCTTGCTTATCAGAAATTTGGGCTATTGATTTTTCAAGATGAGCAATTTGAGAATTCAAACCATAAAATTCCTTAGACATATCATCAAGCTCTTTGTTCATGACCTCCATAAAGCTTTTTTGTTCTTTAAGCTCTTTTCTAAAGAAACTATTATGCTCAAATTGTAAAGTCATAAAGCTTCTAATGTTTAATTCAATCTCTTCCAACCTTCTAAGATGAAGGTCAGTGTTCTTAGGCAAAGCCATAAGGGCAAACAGGCACACAAGAAGACAAGCGAAAAAGAGAGGATTGGGAAAGAGAGGGCGAATAAAACGGCAAGGGTGAAGTGGGGGAGAGGAAAACGAGAGGCAAATGGCAAATAATGTAATGCGAGGGAGATGAGTTTGTGATGGGTACCTGGTATGTCTTGACTTGAGCGAAGACCTCCCCGACAAAGGCGCCATAAATCCTTCTTGCTACGTCTTGAGCTTGCGTTGGTTTTTCCCTTGAAGAGGAAAGGGCGATGCAGCAAAGTAGCGTAAGTATTTCCCTCAGTTTTTGAGAACCAAGGTATCAATCAAGTAGGAGGCTTCTCAAAAGTCCCACGCACCTACACAAACAAAGAAGAACCTCGCAACCAACACGATAAAGGGGTTGTCAATCCCTTCACGGTAACTTGTGAAAGTGAGATCTGTTAGAGATAATATGATAAGATAAATATTTTTGGTATTTTTATGATATAGATGGAAAAGTAAAGATGCAAATAAAAATAGATAGAAACTTATATGATAAAAGATAGACCCAGGGGCCATAGGTTTCACTAGTGGCTTCTCTCAAGATAGCATAAGTATTACGGTGGGTGAACAAATTACTGTCGAGCAATTGATAGAAAAGCGCATAGTTATGAGATTATCTAGGCATGATCATGTATATAGGCATCACGTCCATGACAAGTAGAACGAAACGATTCTGCATCTACTACTATTACTCCACACATCGACCGACTCCTGCCTGCATCTAGAGTATTAAGTTCATGAAGAAAAAAGTAACACATTAAGAAAGATGACATGATGTAGAGGGATAAACTCATGCAATATGATATAAACCCCATCTTTTTATCCTCGATGGCAAAAATACAATATGTGCCTTGCTGCCCCTGCTGTCACTGGGAAAGGACACCGCAAGATTGTACCCAAAGCTAAGCACTTCTCCCATTGCAAGAAAGATCAATCTAGTAGGCCAAACCAAACTGATAATTCGAAGAGACTTGCAGAGATAACTTAATCACACATAAAAGAAAGAATTCAGAGGAGATTCAAATATTTCTCATAGATAAACTTGATCATAAACCCACAATTCATCGGATCTCGACAAATACACCGCAAAAAGTGTTACATCAAATAGATCTCCAAGAAGATCAAGGAGAACTTTGTATTGAGATTCAGAGAGAGAAGAAGCCATCTAGCTAATAACTATGGACCCGAAGGTCTGTGGTAAACTACTCACAACTCATCGGAGAGGCCTTAGAGATGATGTAGAGGCCCTCCATGGTCGATTCCCCCTCCGGCGGAGCGCCGGCGAAGGCTCCAAGATGGGATTTCGCGGATACTGAAGGTTACGGCAGTGGAAAGAGTTTTTCGTGGTGCTCCTGTGTAACTCCCCGGATCTGATGCGCCAGGTGTCTTCCAGTTATTCGCCGTCGTTGCCATGTCATTTGCTTGCATGTTGCATTTTTCCATGTCATCATGTGCATCTCATTTTGCATACATGTTTGTCTCATGCATCCGAGCATTTTCCCTGTTGTCCGTTTGGCAATACGGCACTCCTATGTCCCCCGAGGTTTGCCAAGCGGCCTTGGTACACCACCGGTAGACCGCCTGTCAAGTTTCATGTCATTTGGAGTCCGTTTGATACTCCAATGGTTAACTGGGTAGCCGCAAAGGCCTCTTTTGTTGCAGCCCAACACCCCAACAAAGTGGCCCAATAACCCATCCAAACCCCCTCCATGCTCTCGGTCGTTCGATCACGATCGTGTGGGCGAAAATCGCACCCCCTTTGGACACTCCTAGCTCCCTCTACCTATAAAAAACACACCTCCCCCGAAATTCGCGGATGAACCCTACGCTAACCCTAGCCTCGTCTTCCTCCGCGCGCCGGACACCTCCGGACGGCGTCGGACGCGTCCGCCCGCCGCCCCGAGCCAACCAGGGAGCGCCACGTGGCCCTCCGCCACCAGCCGCCGCCGGCAGCCCGCGGGGCCCAGGGTAGGCCCGCCAGGGCCCGCGCACGCCGTCCCGCGCCCTCGCGAGCTCCGCCGCCCGGCCCTCCGCCGCTGCCGCTGTGCTCTGCCGCCTCGCCGCCCTTCGCTCGTCGCCGCGCCTCCCACCGCCGACCCTCGCCCCATCGCCGCCCCTCGCCGGCACAGCCTCCGCCGCCTTCACCGCTGGCCGCCGTCGCCGCGCCTCCCTCCGCTCCGACTCGGCGCGGCCCGCACCGCCTCGGCGCCCCTCGCCGGCCCCCGGATCCACCGCCCCGCCGCTGAGTGCCCTCTGCCGCCACCTCTGCCGATCCCCGCCGCCGGCCGTCCTCGGGAACCGCGCCCCGGATCTGGATCTGAGAAGACCTACGGTTGACCCCGACTTCTCCAAGTCATTTTTACTTTGCATTATATTGCCCTGTTCATAGCATCATAACTCATCATTCGTAGCTCCGTTTCGTGAATATGATATATAGAAATGTTCATCATGAGATGCTCTTCATTTTGTTTCATTGTGCCATGCTTGTTTGAGTCCGTCTTGATGCCCTAATCATCGTTGCAAGAGTGCTATATGATGTTAACCTACTAAAACTGTTATAACTTGATGATTTGTCTTTTTTGTTGCATTTTGTCTGTGCATCCTATGAGATAGATGTCTACATGAGTTTGGAGCTACATCATGCCATCTTTACTGAGGTGCAATCCATATATTATTGTGATTCTCGTAGTGAGTGCATCGAGCTCGTGAAGTAGGGTACTTGTTGTTGCTGTTTTGCTAGGCTGAATCTGCTACATCATGATGCTATGCAAACCTGCTGCTACAAGTCATTCTATGCATAATCTGGAGATGTCCACTAAGGATATTTTGTTATACATGTCATGTGCTATCCATCCATTCCCCTGGTTACATTTATAGCCTGCTGTAGCTTGTTATAATCTTGCTCTCAAAGTGCTAAATAATGTTGCTGTCAGCCTGTTAACTTTAAGTTCAGATTTGCCATGAGCTTTGCTAGTGATCCATGCACCCTATGAACTTGCTCTTGCCATGATTAGCTTCATAAACATGTCATCTTACTGTTGGTCACCTTGTCATGCCATGTATTGCTCTGTGGTGAGTGGTACAAGCTCACCAACATGCCTACTTATTGTTGTTCCTGCCATGTCTGAATCTGTCATATCATTTGCCATGTTTGCATGGATCCTACCATGTTTTCTGTTGATCTTTGGAATTAGTTCTGTAAGGGAGTTTTGTTTTTTGTCTTGATTATTAGCATGCCATGCCTTTGTTTGCCATGTTAAGTTCCTGTAACATGTTGTTTGGTAGCTCTAAACATTGCAACCTGATGTTATTTCTATTAAGTCTGAAACTATTATTATTTGCAATCTTGCCATGTCCTTTTGAGCATGTTATAGTGATTTCTGGAGATATCTCAGTGTTCATGTGTTGTCATGCTTTACCTGTACATCATGCCCATGCCTTTTGTTTTCACATTGAGATGCTGTAGCATATTGTTTTGATGCTTGCTAGATGCCTAGTTGCTGTTTTGGACAACTTGTCCTTTAAACTTGTATAGGGTGTATATGTTGAACCGTTGCTCTGTTTTGAGTGTGCTCTATATGAAACTTGCTTGATTTTGCATGTAGATTCATATTAACATGTTGCATCCATGTTTTGAGAGTGTTTGCTTGATGTTTGTATGCATTTTGCATCAATGCCATGTTTAACTTGTTTTGCTCATATCTTCTAGGCCGTAGCTCCGAACTAAATGAACTTTATATGTAACTTGACTAGAATTTCGTGTAGAGCATCTTGGTGCATCTTAACTTGCTGTTTAACAACTTCAACTTAATGCTTGTTCAGATCTGGACCAATTCTGAAATTTGCATATGAGGACTTACCGGAATTGTTATATGTTGTTTCCGGCCTCATTTAAACTTGCTTTGATATGTTGCTCTTGTATGCATCATTTCTTGCCATGAGTAGCTTCATGTAGCCTTTGTCATGCATCATACTTGATTGTGCATCATGTCATGTATATGTGTGGTGTGTTTACCATGTTGTGTGCTTCTTCTCGATAGTTCCCATTTCGTTGCGATCGTGAGGATTCATTCGTCTATGCTTGGTTCGTCTTCGTGGCTTCATCTTCTTCTTGGACTCGTTGTTCTTCCTAGCAGGATTTCAGACAAGATGACCATCACCTTGGATCTCACTACTATCATTGCTATGCTAGTTGCTTCGTTCTATCGCTATGCTACGCTACCTATCTTTTGCTCTTCAAGCCTCCCAAATTGCCATGTCAGCCTCTAACATTTTTCACCCTTCCTAGCAAACCGTTGCCTGTCTATGTTACCGCTTGCTCAGCCCCTCTTATAGCGTTGTTAGTTGCAGGTGAAGTTGAAGATTGCCCCATGGTGGACAGGATTATGTTGGGATATCACAATATCTCTTATTTAATTAATGCATCTATATACTTGGTAAAGGGTGGAAGGCTCGGCCTTATGCCTGGTGTTTTGTTCCACTCTTGTCGCCCTAGTTTCCGTCATATCGGTATTATGTTCCCGGATTTTGCGTCCCTAACGCGGTTGGGTGATTTATGGGACCCCCTTGATAGTTTGCTTTGAATAAAACTCCTCCAGCAAGGCCCAACCTTGGTTTTACTATTTGCCTCATCACCACCTACTTTTCCCTTGGGAGTCGCTCTCTCGAGGGTCATCTTTATTTAGCCCCCCCGGGCCAATGCTTCTCTAAGTGTTGGTACGAAACGAGTAGACTGCGGGGCCACCTTGGGGAAACTTGAGGGCTGGTTTTACTCGTAGGATGTCTCATCCGGTATTGCCCTGAGAACGAGATATGTGCAGCTCCTATCAGGATTGTCGGCACATCGGGCGGCTTTGCTGGTCTTGTTTTACCATTATCGAAATGTCTTGTAACCGGGATTCCGAGACTGATCGGATCTTCCCGGGAGAAGGAATATCCTTCGTTGATCGTGAGAGCTTATCATGGGCTAAGTTGGGACACCCCTGCAGGGTTTGATCTTTCGAAAGCCGTGCCTGTGGTTATGTGGCAGATGGGAATTTGTTAATGTCCGGTTATAGATAACTTGACACCAGATCCGAATTAAAACGCATCAACCATGTGTGTAGCCGTGATGGTCTCTTTTCGGCGGAGTCCGGTAAGTGAACACGGTTTTTTGGTTATGTTTGACGTAAGTAGGAGTTCAGGATCACCTCATGATCATTGCTAGCTTCACGACCGTTCCGTTTGCTCTCTTCTCGCTCTTATTTGCGTATGTTAGCCACCATATATGCTTAGTCACTGCTGCTACCTCACCACTTTACCCCTTCCTTTCCCATTAAGCTTTGCTAGTCTTGATACCCATGGTAATGGGATTGCTGAGTCCTTGTGGCTCATAGATTACTACAACAACAGTTGCAGGTACAGGTTATGCGATGATCATGACGCGAGAGCGATGATTGCTTGTTTTGGAGTTCTTCTTCTGCTTCTTCTTCGATCAGGGGATAGGTTCCAGGTCGGTAGCCTGGGCTAGCAGGGTGGATGTCGCTTGAGTTTCTGTTTGTGTTTCATCCGTAGTCGGATGGTGCTCTTATGTAATATGATGTTGTATTCGTACGACATTGTATGCCTTTTGTATGTATCCCCATCTATTATGTAATGTTGATGTAATGATATCCACCTTGCAAAAGCGTATCAATATGCGGTTCTATCCTTGGTGGGACCTTCGAGTCTCTTTAGGATAGTATCGCATATTGGGCGTGACATCCTGGATGTTTTCAGGGTACGTGGATATATATAGGAGGAAGAAGTAGGTCGGTGGAGCAACGAGGGGCCCACGAGGGTGGGGGGCGCACCGGGCACCCTCGTGGCCGCCTCGTTTCTTTCTTGAAGTCTACTCCAAGTCCCGTGGATTGCGTTTGTTCCAATAAAATCGCTCCCGAAGGTTTTATTTTGTTTGGACTCCGTTTGATATTCCTTTTCTTCGAAACACTGAAATAGGCAAAAAAACAGCAATTCGGGCTGGGCCTCCGGTTAGTAGGTTAGTCCCAAAAATGATATAAAAGTGTAAAGTAAAGCCCATAAACATCCAAAACGGGTAATATAATAGCATGAAACAATCAAAAATTATAGATGCGTTGGAGACGTATCAGTCATCATGCTGGACGCCATGTTCCAAGTTAACAATCGTCATTGGGTGCTTACAGGTTCCCTGAAAGTTCTTGATGAAACGTTCCTTCAGTTCCTCCCAGGTGTTGATTGAATTAGCTGGTAGATTATTCAGCCACGTGCGTGCTAGTTCTTCCAACATCATGGTCAGATAACAAGCATAGACCGCAACACTGACTTCCAACATATCCATGGCTAACTCATAACTTCCAATCCACTCTGTCGGCTCCAGATCAACTATATAATTAGGGACTTCGCGAGGACCCTTGAAATCAGGCAGCATACGCCCATTATGCAAAGTCGTCCCTAAGCGCGGAGTCCCGCTAGTCGGACTGGAAATCCCAGTACCTCGCAGAGCTAGCTGGGCTGAGGTGGCGTGGGGTTGTATTGCAGGTTGAACATATGCTGCTCATGTGTTTCCCGCCCCTACTCTGCGCATAGCTCAAGCGGCATCAACGATTGCCTGCACATCTTAGGTTGTCGGTCATGGTGGATCCCCATTCGCGATGGCGGTGATTAACATGGTGCAGGGTGCGACAGCGCGGTCAACAGTGACACGAGCCTTGTTCCATCCCGGCACCATGGATGACGGAGGGTTGCATGAAGATAATGGAAAGGGACTCCTTTCAGAGCGCTCCATGGATGCCCAGAAGTCGTGGATGGCGGCGACAGATAGTTCTAAGAATGAGAGTCCCATGCATGCATTGGAATCCTAGCCGGAGTTGTCCTCTTTGCTGGACGAAAATGGTAATGGGTCCATAGGGCTGATTCTGTGAGTGTGAAAGTCACATATGGAGATCTTGATGACGACAATATCGTTGTCAAAGAGCGTAACCTTGGTGGAGGGTGGGGGTGTTTTCGTGCTACACTATGACAAGGGCTTAGACACTCACAATGTCTTCCCACATGGTCACTACTAGGAAAACCCTATAGGTAGACACTTACCAGTGGCATGGGGAAACTAGCCGGTGCTACTGCTATTTAACAGTAGCGCGTGCCCAGACATGGCGCTGTAGGTGTATGTTAATAGTAGCGCGGGCGTCCATAGGCCGCGCTACTACTAGGTCAGCCTCAGCGTCTCCCCTGGGGTTGGCCACAGTAGCAGTGCGGGTGGCAGAACACACGTTACAACTAACTTTGTAGAAGTAGCGTGGATGTAGTACCCACGTTGCTATTGTTTGTGCACGGGCCCAGCTCCCAGGCACCTCCTAGTAGCAGCGCGGGTTATGTACCCAGTGCTATAGCTAGTGGGTTTAGGAGTAGCACTTTGTATGTACCTACGCTACTACTATGGGCACCTTATCCAACCCGCGCATGTTTCCTCCACCCCTAACTCTCCCCTGAGACTCTCGCTCTCTCTCTGTCTGCCGCCTCCGTCGCCTGCTGTCGCCCTCCAGCCGCCGCCGTCACCCGCCGTCGCCCACCGCCGCCGTCGCACCCGCTCCTCCTCTACCAAGGTATATCTCTCTCTCCTCCCTCCTTCCTAGTTGCTTAGATGGATGGATTGATGTTGCTTAGATGGATATATTTATGCCTGAATTTTTTAGATGTATGGATGGACTGATTATGGATGTTGTTAGATGGATGGATGGATGAATTTGTAAATTTTTGCTATTGTGTATTGGTGTTATTGGTGTTTTTTTTGTCAAGTTCTAGAAATTATTCAAGTTCTACGTCTAGATGGATATGATGTGCTAAATGGTCCTGTTATATGCAAGTTTTCGTAGATGTTTTCATAAATGTAATAGTATTAGATGAGTAATTATGAAAATGTGAAGCTAGTATTTTTTTGAAATGATCATATATTTGGATATCATTTCAAGTTTGAACTTTTCTATATAAAAAAGAACTTGACTTTGTTCATGCTTAAAATGTGAAACTAGTGATGTTGTTGTTGTTTTGAATGCTCATGTGTGACTACTCATGTGGTGCAGGGTAGATCACCGACGAGCCGCTCGACGGCCATCTAGTGAGAAAGATGGTCTAGCTGGACATGTGATATGTGGACTAGTGATGTGCAGTACTAGTGTTGTCACACATTGATATTTGGAAATATGGTATGACGGATATGTCTACTATATGTGTATGTGCTTGCCCACATGCTATCTCCAAGTGGCCTATGTTTTGCTGGAATGTTGATTCATTTTTGTTCCGGCAAATTTCAAGTGCTCGATATGTCCTGTTTTTAGCAAAGGTGATGCCGAAATTTTCCGTGAATTTTGACATCTTGTGCTAGAAAGTAGGACATATCGAGTGCCCGGGATTTGCCAGAATGGGAATAAAACGACATTCCGGGAAAATATAGGCCATTTTTATGTCATTACTTGATATATGTAATGTTAGTTGACTGATGCTTAGGCTGACTTTCATTCTGGTGGAGCTCCTTGTGTTACTTTCAATCTGTTCTTGAAGGAAGGATCCCGACTATTGTCATGGGGGTCATTTCCTCCTCTTCTTCTCGTGATATACCTTGGTAATGCATGGGAGAAGGGGGGAAGCGGCCATTACCGACGGTCTAAATGTCAGTAAGGGAGAAAGAATCCAGACTGTCGCTTCTCCTTCTTTCCTGTGTGTCTAGACATTTTGGTGTAATGCACTCGGGAAAGAAGGGATGAGCGACCATCACTGACGGTCGCAATATCAGAGAGGCAGTGCCCACCATATACACCATGAGAGTGAGAGTTTTTCAAGGAAGACTCGACAGACCGAAAGTCAACCCGTGGTGAATAGTGATCTATCTGTTGAGTTCCTGGTATTTGTTGTCAATTTTTAATCTTTGAATTATGAACACAGGAAATGTCTGGTGACGATAGGATCCCCGAGTGCAATTACTGCACCGACGATTGGGGTATGTGTGACAGGCCTCACCTTGAAAACGATAGGTGCTTCTCCATCACGCCGAAGGAGGTCTTCAAATATTTTACGATATGTAAGGACGGCAAGTACTTTTTTCGTAATTAAGCATGACTTAAGATTTTTTGCTTTAACGTGTAATTTCTGTTTTTTTGTAATTCTACTAGTGCATCCCCTGCTATGCAAGACCTTATGTCTTAGAGATCCTCGATTTTGAAGATATGGAGTGTATGGAGACAGAGAAAACTAACCTTAAGACAAAACATGGTTTCATTTTTTAGGTTAAGCTCTACAATGCAGTCAATCACACACATTTTGGTTGTTCAAATTGGAGAGGACTATGCAAGACCTACGGATTTGAGGAGGGTATGAAAATAACCTTCGATATTGGCATTACTCAAGATGATGCCGAACATGATAAAGTCATTTAGGTGTATGTGAACATGATTCCAAATCTACCTTGATGTGAGTTTGTTAAACTAATTTGTAAAATAATCTATATTGCTTATTTAAAAGTAGTTGTTATTCATCTATACTAAACTTGCTTATTTATAATTGACAGCTTATTTCTTTTCTTCAAAAGACGCACAGAAGATAATAGAAAAAACCTACTACAATTATGGCTCAGAGCTAACTTGTGAGGAGAAGAATTCTCTTGCCTCCTTTGTTAATGTTGTTCTGACTTTTAAGAACATTTGCTGAGATGGCCAAAATTATAGTGGATACGCGTCACCAGTCCACGAGTTGAATGGTGGTAACATTCGTGCAAATATCACGGTAAGATTTTTTTACTATTGTGTCACTAGCATGTCCATCTTTTTCATACATTCTTCTTAAGTAAACTACATTGCTAATTATGTTACTATTATCTTCTTCAACAGAAGTTCCCGAATGATGTTGTGCCTCCGCTGACGTTTGTTGAAGGTCAGATGACAGTTGTTAACGTATAGCCAGGAATGGAGACTTTCGAATGTGCATACTCAACTTCTCAAACAGATGGAGGCCTCAAAATCGAAGGACGGACAAAAATAGTGAATGTGCGCATGCTACAAATTGGAGACCGATGGATCTCTATGCTGCATAATGGAGATGGACGGGTTTTTTCTATTTTATGCTATTTTACCTAAGAGAGAGGAGTAGGTCCTAACTAGTACTTGTTATGTGCTAGGAAGTTATTTACTTTGAATGAACAATTAGCTAGTACTGGTCTAGAATGATGGTGAGTTATTATACACAAAGTTCCTTTGTAGCTCAGGCTACATGGAACCTCTTATCCTCAACCCTCCAGCCTTGCTTTGAGATCCGTAGTCTCCAACTAACTTATAAAAAGAAGATTTCTCTTTTTTGTTTCTTTAAAATAAAACAACATATGAACTTCAAACTTTGCAGATCCAACAAACATTAGAACATCAATGTGTGAAAAAACTTTCAGATTTTTTGGTCTGATATGAATATACAAAATGAGATTTTGTTTGACTAAAAATATTATTTTAAGTATTTAAAGTGCATGAAAAAATCTGAAAGTTTTTTCCTAGATTGTAGTTAGAATGTATTGTTGTTCTGCAAAATTTGAAGTTTATATGTTGCGTCGTTTGGGAAAACAAAAAAGACAAATGCGTTCACACGAATCGCGATGCAGAAATGGATGGCAAAGATAAGGGGTACCATGTAGCCTGAGCTACAGAAAACCACATCCGTTATTATATGACTATGGATGATGAGTTGTTTTATTACTACGATGATGATGAGTAGGCCGTAGTACTTGTCACGTGCTAGAATGATGATGAATTATTATATGACTATGGATGATGAGTTATTATATGACTACAATGATGATGAGTTGTTATGTCATTATCATGATGCTGACATGTTGTTATGCCATTGGGGTGAAAGAAACACGAATTATATTAAACTAGATGGATCCAAGTGACCAAGTTAAATTAGTAGGACGATATGATGTTGGGATGACACACAAGTGTCGACTGAAGGCAATGCCTATGAAGAAATCATCCTACTAATTCAACTTGGTCCGCCTTGTCTCCTGTGGCCCTAAGGCCCTAGAGGCGCGGTGGATCCTGACAAGGGCCGGTAGGAGGGCTCCGTTTTTAGTCGTTTTTTCAATCTTGCTAGGGTTTGTGTCCTGCTCAGAAAGGCGAGACGACGGCGGCTCCCTGAAGATGGAATAAAGGTCTCCCCGCCTAGCCCCCGTTCCGGCGGTGCGTCTAGTATGGTTGGTGGGCGTGTGGAGGTGTGTCTCCGGCAAACCTATTTTTGGTGGATTTGCTCGGATCTCGTCATTGTTTGTCTACGTTTGTGTGTCTTCGGTTTGGATCCTTTCGATCTACGTTATTTTTCATCGGTGGCGGTTGCTGTTTTGCGGTGCTGGTCCTATGGGGTCTTAGCACGACAACTTCCCGACTGTCTACTACAACAACTTGTGACCGACTCCGGCGATGGAGGGGCAATGACGGCAGCGTGCCTTCGGCTCGCTTCAGTGCTTGTAGTTGTCGCTAGGTGATCTACGGACATGGATGTAATTTTTATTTCTGGTGTTCGTTGTACTGCCATGATTGAATATAAATAGATTGGAAGTTTTCTCGCAAAATAATAATAATCAACTTAGTCACTTGGATCCATCCACTTTAATATAATTTGTATTTCTTCCACAACCTCTGCATTGCTATTGTACAAAAATTTGTATAACAATGTATAAATACAGTATAAATATAAAAAAATGCACGAATAGTAGTGATGCGGGGCAACAACCAGCATTGCTGCTATTTAGCAGTAGCGCAGATCCAACCCCCCTACTGCTAACACAAGTAGTAATAACGAGGGATCAGGCCTGCGCTACTACTAATAATTAGCTGTAGCAAGCTACCAGTAACATGGGCCTCCACACTACTACTAGCCGATTACCCTGCCCTACTACTAGGGTTCCCTAGTAGTGGATGCAATACTGGTCGACCGCGCACACGTCGCCAATTTTCCCGAAGAAGTAATCGAGCCCTTCACCGCGCCATAGCTTATGGGGTGGCTGGAAGCCTTGATCCCAGCAATGTCCTCGAAGAGAGCAATGGAATGGTGGTCGATGTGCTCCGGCCTCTCAAAGGAGAGGGCATTTTCTTCGTGCTCGATGGGGTCGTACCGTCGTAGCGGGTGACGAGCCAGTGAACCACAACGTTCGGGAAGCAGACCAAAGCCGAAGCATGAGTTTGACAAGGAATCCCCTTGCTATGGTAATCAAGATTATGACAAGGTCTAGTGATCAGCTTCTTCGTGCAAGACCAACCCTGAGTAAGGCTTGACTTTTGCGGTCAATAAGCCATGATGGCATATGTGGCATGTTCTTTGTGGGCAACATCATGGAGCCAACTCTAGTTTGCATTCCTCGAAACTCCTCACTTGCTTGCAAGTTATTTTTCCTAAGCCTTGCCTTGTTAGCTTGCATGTGCAGTGTTAATTAACGAACAACTAGTTTCAAGTCTAAAACTTATCAATCCCCTAAATTTTGTCATTTTTAGTAATTAAAAAGTAGAGAGTTGCCTGGTTAATTAATGAAAAACAATATAAAATTGCCGCAAGCCGCTAACTAAGCACACATAAAAGAGACATCACACACCACTGAGGACTGTGGTCATTGCATCTAATCGTGTGCTTTTTGGTTCATTTCTTACTAATATATGTTTTAAGATGGAGCAAAAGGACACTATGTAACTACAATCTACTACTATCTCGAAGGTTACCAATTTCTCATGTTAAAATACAGGCAATCAATTTGCGCATAACAAAATTCTTACCTCGTGGCAGCAGCTGATATAAGATGTTTACATTGGAAGGTAAAAAAATCGCATAAGTGCGATACTTATCAGAAATTATGATTGTGACCTATGAGGAAGATTTATTTTTTTTGAAAAGGGGTATTACCCCAGCCTCTTCATCAGAAAGATGCATACGGCTCATATTATTAAAAAATCAAACCAGTCACAAAGTCTCAAATATCTGAACGATCGCATAGAAAAAACAGGCTGCTCAAGCGAGCCTAAACATGAAGCCACAACCGGCCGGCAAATAAAATAGGAGCACTACATGCCTATCCTATTACATGACCGCCATCCAAACCGGTTGAAATAACCTGAGCTACCATCTCCCATCGGGTAGACGCAGTAGCCAAACGCCCCCTGGCCTCCGTCGGAGTGAGTAGCGACCACATACGGATCAAAGCTGTGGCCCTGCAGATAACCTGCAAAAAATGAAAGTTCGTTGCTTTGTTAGAAACCAAATCATTTCTGCAGTTCCATACTGCCCATAACAAAGCACACACTCCAACACGAATGTGTCTTGCTAAATCCAAATTAACCCCATCAAGCCATGTTCCAAATAACATATTGATAGAGTTAGGTGGAGTAATATTGAAAGCAATATGAATCGAACGCCAAAGAAACTTAGCCAGCGGACAATCTAGAAAAAGGTGCCTGATAGTTTCGTTACAATCACAAAAACTACACCTAGCATAACCCATCCAATTGCGTTTTGCCAGATTATCCTTTGTCAAAATGACTTGTTTATGCACAAACCACATAAACACTTTGATTCGCAAAGGTACCTTGACTTTCCAGACATGCTTCGAGCTAGGAATGACACTAGTGTTTATGACATCCAGATACATGGATTTGATCGAGAACCTGCCGTCCTTAGTCAGTTTCCAAAACAATCTATCTGGCTGCTGAGACAGCTGGACATCCATCAGCTTTCGTACAAGATGAAGCCATGCCTCCCAACGATCGCCTACCAGCGTCCTCCGAAAGCTAATATTGAGAGGCATGGACTGTAAGACAGTTACAACGTAGGCTTCTCGACGTTGAACAATGTTATACAGCGTAGGATATTGAAGTGCCAGAGGCGTCTCCCCAAGCCACGTATCCTCCCAGAACCTCGTGTTAGCCCCATCCCCGACTAAGATCTTTGCCCTGTTAAAGAAGAGGGGCTTGACTCTCATCAACCCTTTCCAAAACGGTGAATCAGTTGGACGCACAGTCACCTGAGCCAAAGTTTTAGACTGAAGATACTTATTGCGCAGAATTTGAGCCCAAGTAGCCTCTGTCTCGAACGAAAGTTTAAAATGCCACTTGCTAAGGAGACATCTATTCTTGATCTCTAGGTTTTCAATGCCTAGACCGCCTTGGTCCTTCGGCCTACAGATGATATCCCATTTTGCAAGCCTATACTTTCGTTTCAACTCATCATTCTGCCAAAAGAATCGAGAGCGATAAAAATCTAACCTCTTTCTGACCCCCACCGGGACCTCAAAAAAGGATAAAAGAAACATGGGCATACTGGTGAGGACCGAATTAATTAGAATTAATCAACCTCCATATGACATGAGCTTCCCTTTCCAACAGCTCAGTTTCTTTTCAAAACGATCCTCGATGCACTTTCACTCCTTGTTCGTCAGCTTGCGATGATGAATGGGTATACCTAAGTATGTAAATGGTAACGAACCCAACTCACATCCGAACAATTGCTTATACGCCTCCTGATCCTCATTAGCACTTCCAAAGCAAAACAGTTCGCTCTTATGGAAGTTAATCTTGAGTCCAGACAATTGTTTAAATAAGCACAACACAAGCTTCATATTTCTTGCTTTCGCCAAGTCATGCTCCATAAATATGATAGTATCATCAGCATACTGCAAAATAGATAGACCACCATCTACTAGGTGCGGAACCAAGCCAGAAACCTGCCCCGCATCCTTAGCCCGACCTATTAAAATAGATAACATATCAACCACTATGTTGAATAGAATCGGTGACATGGGATCTCCTTGCCTTAGTCCTTTGTGTGTCTGGAAATAGTGACCTATATCATCATTCACTTTAATCCCTACACTCCCTTTTTGCGTAAAGGACTCAACCTGGTCTCGCCAGGCCTTGTCAAATCCTTTCATACGCAACGCCTGTTGAAGGAAAGGCCATTTAACTTTATCGTATGCTTTTTCAAAATCCACTTTAAAAACCACACCATCTAGTTTTTTTGAGTGAATCTCATGGAGCGCTTCATGCAAAACGACCACCCCTTCAAGGATATTTCTATCTGGCATGAAAGCGGTCTGGGACGGTTGCACAACTGAATGCGCAATCTGTGTGAGTCGGTTCGTCCCAACCTTGGTGAAAATTTTGAAATTGACATTAAGCAAACAGATAGGCCTGAACTGCTCAATGCAAATAGCCTCTGTCTTTTTAGGAAGAAGAGTTATCGTTCCAAAATTGAGCTTGAACAAATGAAGTTGTCCAATGAATAAATCATGAAACATCGGCAACAGGTCACCCTTAATAAAATGCCAGCACTTTTTGTAGAATTCCGCTGGAAACCTATCTGGTCCTGGCGCTTTATTGTTTTTCATTTGTGCTATGGCCTCAAACACCTCCTTCTCCGTAAAAGGAGCAGTCAAAATCGCATTCTCTTCTGTCTCAAGTTGGGGAACATCCTCAACTCTTGACTCATCCAGGGACATAAAACTCTCTTCCGGAGGTCCAAACAGCTGCTTATAATAGTTGGTAATGTAACCTTTCAGGTTTTCCTGACCAACTATCGTCCCTTCATCTTGTTCTAGTTGAAAAATTCTCTTCTTACGATGCTTACCATTAGCAATCATATGAAAGAATTGAGTGTTGTCCTCTCCTTGGACAGCCTTACGAACCTTAGCTCTCAAAGCCCATTTCAATTCCTCCTCGCGGAGGAGCTCTTTCAACCTTAACTCGGCCTCCACCTTAGACTCCATCTCGCTGGTATCTAAAATAGAAGTTTCAGCTTTTAACTCAAGGGAGTGAATAATCATAAGGAGTCTTTCCTTCTTCGCCTTATATATCCCATTCGTATGCTTAGCCCATTCATGAAGGAACCTTCGAAGATGACGAATCTTGCACTGCCACCGCTCAATTGGTGACCTTCCCCCCGAGTCTTTAGCCCACTCTCTAGCTAACAACTCAACCAACCCTTCTCTTTCAAACCAAGCAAGTTCGAAGGAGAAAATATTCTTATTACCCATATGAGTTTGAGCCCCTGAGTCGACTAAAAGTGGTGTGTGATCCGAGATACCTCGAGTCAACGCCTGCACCGTTACCAGAGGAAACTTCTGTTCCCAATCGACGCTCGCCAAAACACGATCGAGCTTCTCAAAAGTCGGGACCGGTAGCGAGTTTGCCCAAGTGAATTTCCTACCCGAAAGCTCTATCTCCCTGAGATCCAAACTTTCAATGATAGTATTGAACATGAACGACCATCTGCCGTCAAGGTTGTCATTATTCTTTTCCTCCTTTCTTCGAATAATGTTAAAATCACCACCCACTAAGACGGGTAACTTCTCGTTACTGCAAACACGGACCATATCAGCCAAAAAATCTGGCTTGAGTTCGGGTTGCGCAGCCCCATAGACTGCCACCAAAGCCCAATCAAAACCATCCTCTTTAGTTCTGACCCGAAACTTTACCGCAAACTCACCCAACACTACACTCCGAACCTCCAACGTTTCGCACTTAACCCCGAGTAAAACCCCACCCGATCTTCCTCTAGGTGGGAGGCAGTGCCAGTCAAAATCTACCCCCCCCCCCAGATAAGGTGCTAAGAAATTGAGGAGAAAAATTACCTCGTCCAGTCTTGGACAAAGCAATAAAGTCTAGATGATGTTCAAGAGAAGCCTCCGCTAGAAATTGTCTTTTAGCCAAGTCTTTAAGACCTCTGCTGTTCCAAAAGATGCCTCTCATATTTCATCATGAAAATTTTTAGAGGTACGGATCCTAGCACTTCTACGCACAGCCGACACCGGATAAACCTTCCGTTTCCAGGTCCTTTTAGGCTTAACGCAAACATCAAAAGGTTTGGCACGCTCAGAATGACCCTCTACCCCCAAAGACACATCCTCAGGGTTAGATGCATACTCATCCTGTTCCTCCGTCTCCTGCACTGCAGGGTCAAGATCAGCACACAAACCATCAAGAACCCCGACCCCAAGCGCATCAATCTCCAACTCCTTCATCAGCCTAACTGCCGCTATGTTACGAATTAATTCTAACGCTCTTTCAGCTTCCAAATCTAGCATATCATTAACGGACTTAGAAATCTCTAGATCATTATTACCAAGAGATACTCCTAATTGGTTGGCATTTTGCACAATCTCATCATTGGTAAAATGCATAATAGAATTTGACTTGTTAACAGACATACTAGTAGATAGCTCGATGTCGCGCAACTTGGCCGCCCTCAACGCGCGCCTGAGCTGCATGCCATCAACAACCGGCTGCTCCTGCAGCCTCCCGCTGACCCGTCTCCCTGCAGAGACAGGATCCGGGATCCCACCGAAAGCGATGACCTGGGATCCCACCGAAAGCGATGACCTCCTCGCGAGAAGCTGCGCTGGGGAATGAGCCTCCTGCCCGTCCCCCAATCGCGGTGACCAGCGCCGGGGCCACCGGAGCAACATCCAATGTCGACGAGGGCTCCAAGTACCTATCGACGGCCAACCCGCCGATGCCCGAGACCGGTGCACTCGGCCTAGCTCGGTCCAGGGAATCTGGTGTTGCAGTGACCAAACCACCCGGCTCGCCCTCCAGAGCAACAGAAGAGGAAGCGACGGCCTCCTGCGCGCCCGCTCCCCCGCAAGCCGGCGACCTCACCAAGGGGGCCACACTGCCCCTCGGCACCGCCGGCGTCAAAAGCCCAGCGGGCCGAACCTCCTGCTCGTCATCTCCTCCCGCGACCATCGGCTTAGCCACCACAGCCGGTGCCGAAGGAGAAGAAAGAACCGAGGGCGGGACCTCCTGCCCCGCTGCACCTCCGTCCTCAGCAGACCTCGTCACCCGCAAACTGAGCACCGGGCTCGCAGCACCTACCCTGTCACACGACAACCTCGGCGGAGCCGAGAACGCCCCAAAAGAGCCAAGCTGAAGAGTGGTAGTCGGAACTGTGCTAGAAGACCCAACAGAGGCGGAGTCACCATTGTCAGACTGCCCCGAAGGCCCCATAGCCTTGTCATCATTACTCTTAGCCAAATCATCCTGGTTCCTCGAACCCCCTCCTCCCTCAGAAGTGTCCATGGGGTTATCATCCTCAAACTCATTGAATAGATCAGGATCCTCATACTCAACATCCAACTGATATAAAACACCCGCATACGTCCATGGTACCACGTCTGGCAAGAACTGAATATTGGCTACACTGACAAGCAGCCATGCCACCCCATGAGCCCGAGTGAACTGCATATCCACCTGCTCAATCCTGCCAATCAAAGAACCCAGGCTCCAGGTCACCAAGAAGCTGTCCAGAGGAGCAGACGGGGCCCCAGAGAAACGAACCCAAATCTGAGTTAAAGGCGTGCCCTGTGGCTCTTGCTTTTTCCACTTATAAAACTCCAACACAAAACTAGTACCTATGACCCTGCTCATACCGAACTTGAGAATCCTCACCTGATCCTCCTTAGACGGGAAATCCACTTTATAAGAGTTATCGGTGAGCTTAAGTAAGGACCACTAAAAATTACCCGGAGCAAGCTCTCGCAACTGCTGAATGATCTGTGCTTCTGTCAACGGCCCGTGAACCACCTTCACCACACCGGGGAAAGATGTTTCCAGCATGGGTGCAGAAGGCTCCACAGAAGGAGACTCAAAAAACATCAACTCCGAACAACACACTCCGTAAATCTGCACGGATGGTTTAGGCCCCAACATAAGAGGACAGTCAGCCGCTGTGTGTTTAGGTTTCCGGCACAGATCACATAACTACGCAGTACACTGAACCAAAAAGTGACCCGGTTCCCCACAACGGAAACAAGTGAGCTTCTTCTTCTTAGCCGCCCACTTAGATAACTTGTCACTGTCGGCCTTGTCCGAACCTTGTTCAGAAGTAGAATCACTAGTCTGCATGGGCTCTGGCACAGAAACTGCAGCCAAAGCCTGCACCGTCTCCACCGCCACCCGCGGTAGATCCGATGCACCCTCTGCAACCTCCGACACTGTAGCGGTCTTAGAAAGCCGAGGCTGGTAGTACCTCCGGTTCCCGCCCCGACCTCCACGAAAGTGACCTCGGAACGCGCGGTTGTTAGGATCGGCCGCGCCCTCGACGAAATTTCTGGTCGGTCCTTGGAAACCCCGGTTATCATTGCCATTGTCCACCCAAGCATAGCCACGGCCCCTCCGGTGGAGGAAGAACCCCGGTGCAAACCAGCGCCATAAGCGTCATACCCGTCATCGCCCCACCGACCGCGCGGGGGGTTACAGTCATCACCCGCCGACGCTCCCGTCCCAAGTCCAGTCGGATCCTGACCAACACTGCCTCGGCCTCCCGCCATCTGCCTCGGCCATGGACGTTGTGCCGGCGGCGTTTCGGTCCTAGCAGACGGCGCCTGTGCAGCCCGCGGTCCGGGGACAGGAGCCACATGCGGAGGCGGAGCCGGCGCCCTAGCCGCGAATGGGGCCAGCGCCCCAGCCGTGTTCGGAGGTGGCGGCCGCGTAGCCGGCGCCCGAGGTAGAGGCGGAGCTGTCGCCCTGGTTGGCCTCATGGCCAGCGTAGGCGGAGGCGCAGCTCTAGCCACACCCGGCGCAGGCAACGCCACAGCCGTGGCCGCAGCACCCGCGGGCGACGTGCCTTTCTTCGCCGGCGGCGGAGGCTTGGGCGGCATCACGTCGTCGCCGGCCGACGTCGCAAGCCCGAGAGAGACGCCCAAGGCCCGCCTCGCATGGCCACGCACGGCAACCGGAAAACCCACCCGTCCGCGGCGGCGAACCCTAGCGAGAACAACACCTCGACAGGGAGAAAACGATCGTGCATGTGATGGATCACGATCCGACGCAATCACATGCACGTACGCCTCGACAGGCCGCACGCCAGTAGCCGGTTTTGCCTGGGCCTTTAGCCCCGCTAATCCCGGCCCACCCTCGGACAAACCTCCCTGGCCCGACGGCCGAAACGCGTACAGGCCCTCCCCGCGGCCCACCGTTTCAAGCCCATCAGCGCGCAGGAAAGAATTCAAACTCGAGATCCGCTCCTCCCGGATCACGCCCACTCGGTCGAATATATGAAGAGCTTTATTACCTCCATCGATATACCAAGTCCAATACGTATTACTATATTATCCTTCGTGTTGATAAAAGGGCCTCATAGATGATCGAAATATGTTGCCGCAGGCCGGTTTTCGAGACATCTACGTGTAATGGCCAGTAATAATATGGGGTCATTGCAAACGATCGTATACTTTTTGGTCCATCCCTTACTCTAATTTTTGAGACTAAGCAAATATTACCCAGCCTAACAACAGCAACATCAAATGATTAAGAAACAAACAATTGACATTTTATTATCTCTTAGATAGCTAGCTTATCTTTGTCTTGCTGGGCGTCCAGTTCAATTTTTAATTTTTTTTAAGAATGTGTTACATTTTTTTTCTCTCGCGGCATGTTGGCTTTAACTTAATTTACTTGCAGGAGCAGCAGGAAATGTGCGTAACGGCACTGTGCAAGCATGTGCGTCAAAGGAAATGTCCCATTCATAAACTCGGGCATCCGATCTCGATCGTGCTGGAAGTGCATGCACCTTGCAGACACCTTTGTTCTAGATAGGACAGACGAAAGCAAAGAGCCACCTGTTAGCTTTATGATGCTCATCGGACAACGATGTACACGATACAGTTTCAATAATTCAGGACCATCTGCTATGACCTAGTCCGCCTGCATCCTCTCATAGTCCATAGGCGAATCATCATTTCCTCGTCCACAACACGCACGAGATCTGCGACGTCTTTTTATATAGTTTGTGAAGATCGCAATCATTGTCGGTAGTACTGTTCTTCGTCTCGTCGTCTTCCCGAGGACGAAGCCCAAGTGTGCGTCCAACAAATCTGGCGTTTTGTGCTAGTAGTAGTACATAGGTCATGATATTTTGGCTTTCACGTGGTTAGTTCCTAATTTTTTGTGTTTGCCTCTAGATTCTTGCCAACTCCCCCACATTTCCTTCACGAATCTTGCAAAAAAAGAGGCCAACAAAGCTCTAGCCAATTTTTTGGGTTGGCAAAAATTGGCAGGGCATGCTATCATGAACCAAACACACCCTAGTTCACCTGCGTGCATAGTCCACACACGAATCATTTTTTTTGCGGTGAAAAAGGGAGCTTTATATATCAAGTAATAGTATTACAATCTATAGCCAACGCGCAGGAGATCTGCGACGCCTTTGGACATACATCAAAATCGTAAGGCCAACTCCACCGCAAGACCCCATCCGGATGTCCGTTTTGTCTTGTTTTCGTTCGTTTGGGGAGGCAATGGAATTGCCCATGTCCGTTTGGGGTCGTCGCCGTGTCAGTGTGCCCAACGCGCGAGCGCACCCCATATTATGTCCGAGGTGACATATCCGTCTGGCATTTTGTCAAACACGTAGGAGGCAGGGAAGGTCGCAGCGGCTCGCCTCTGACTCGCCGCGTGCGCCTCGGCCTCGCCCTGTGCTCGTGCCGGCCCGCGCCTCCTCATCCCGAACTCGCTATGCCGCCTCGCGCCGCGCCGCGCCGGGCTGGCCTGCGCCCGCGCCCGCGCCTGCCGGGCCGCGCCGCGCCTCGCCGGGCTGGCCGCGCCCCCGCGCCCGCGCCCGCGCCGGCCACGCCGCGCCTCGCCGGGCTGGCCGCGCCCCCGCGCCCGCGCCCGCGCCGGCCAGGCCGCGCCGCGCCGGGCTGGCCGCGCCCCGCGCCCGCGCTGGCCAGCCCGGCGCCCGTCCCGCAGCAGTGAAGAGCCCGTGCGCGAGCTCTCCCTCGCCGTGGCCGCACGCGGTGCAAGCCGGCAAGCTAGCGCACGGTGGCGGCTCGCCGTGCCCCCGCTCGGCCCCGCAGCCGCCGCGGGCCGCCGCGCCGCGCCCGCTCGGCCCCGCACCTGCCGCGGGTCGCCGCGCCGCGCCCGCTCGGCCCCGCACCTGCCGCGCCCCGCGGCGCTCGAGCTCGCCCCCGGCAGCCTCCGCGTGTGCCCCGTCATGCCACCGCCTCGTCGCGCTCGACGCCGCCCTCGCGCCCGCTCGCCTGGCCGACGCCGCGCCCCGCCTTCTCGCCCGGCCGCCGCGGCGCACCCGCGCCCACCGCGGCATGCCATGGCCGCCCCGCCGTGGACTCGCCCCATGTTTTTCGTCTCTGTTGGTCTCGTGTGGAGAGAGAGGATGGTAGGTGGGCATGGTGGGCCACGTGAGAGAGAAAAGGAGAGAGGATGACAGGCGGGCCAGGGTCACATGCAAAAGGGACAAGGCCGGACGAGAACGACCTAGAATGCGTCCGCTTGTGTCCGCTTTGGATGCAAACCCAGCTCAAACTTGCGCCCAGGATGAGGCAAAACAGACAAGAAGCGGACGCTTTTTACGGATGGGGTCGTGCGCTGAGCCGTCTCATATGTCCGTTTAACCCCAAATGGACAGACCCGGACGATTTGGGGTCTTGCGGTGGAGTTGGCCTAATCATTGCGGCGAGGCTGTTCACGGATGTCCGAGATCCACGACGGGTCACTGGATAGCTCCGTCCATGGACGCAGTACTGTTCGTCCGTCCCACAACTCTAGCGACACGCGCACGCCGTCGTCGGCCACGCACTTGCTGACCTGTTCCGCTCAAGCTTCAACCACTCATATGCTTCCCCGAAACAGGACTCGTCTCCTCTCAGAAAAGAGAAAGATGCGTTGGACGCGACAGGGTTCGTCCTCGCCACCTTACGTACCACCGGGACGGGACACAAGTGAAGGACGGGACGGCACCTCACCTCAGTGCAGCCAAAGCCAACTCTCGGTACCGTGCGTACCATGGGACGCGACGGCCGGCGACGAGACATTTCGTCTGTCAGCACCTCAGCATCGCACTATTGTTAACCGTACCGTCGTGTGGGACCGCGGAATAACGTGAGCCAGCCCCGGTTCTTAATTATCAGAGGCGATCGACCGGGGCAAGTGCCGGGCACAGGGCTGTGGACCTCCGGGTGACAGCATTGGCATTGGCGAAATGCGCGCCGACGTGGTCGACGCACATAGCGGCGCCACGTCGTGCTGCTCGTGTTCACACATGGCTCGATCGATCGTCGATCGATTCAGATCGAGCGAGGCATGATTTGTTCCAAAAAGGTGGCGCGCGGACCTAACCTTCTACTCGTGGAAAAAGGGGTCCACCACGTTTCGACGCTCTGAGGCGATAGCTGGCAATCGCGAGGCAACCGTGCGGCTGTGCTAGGGTTAGGGTTTCGGCAACGGGGGTGGCTTGGTTCCAGCGGTGATCTAAGAGGGCGACGGCGCTCTTGCTGATCTCCGGCTGGCTGATCTGCGACCTTGGCCTGTAGCGGTGCTGATGACAGGGGGTGCAGGAGGGAAGACGCCGATGGCTACTCCGATGCGATCAAAGATACCTCCGCCCACATCGACGGCGACGCCGAAGGCGGGGAGGGAGACGGGATCCACCAGTCAGGGGATGGCAAAATCCCCTGTGGAGAGCAGAACGCCGGATCCGTCGGCTAGCCTTTCGGATAGACTGAGCGGGATGACGCTGATGGAGAAGGAAGAAGAGGGACTAGTTTTTGAAGATCCAAATCCGAACATCAAAAAACGCCATAGATGGGCGGTAGTGGGCAAAGTATGTTCACCAAGGCCGCTGAAGATGTCTGCACTAGAGAAGACCATGCCAAGGGCTTGGGGGCTCCATAAGGAGGCAAAATTCAGAGAGATAGGCCCGAAAATTATCTCAGTGCAGTTCGGGAGTGAAGGAGACTGGCGTCATGTCCTCAATAATGGGCCGTGGCAATACGATTTTGGGGTCCTGGTGATGAAGGATTATGAAGGTGATAAGAGGCCCTCGGAGATGGTTTTTGACACAATAGATGTATGGGTGAAGGTGGATGATTTACCACCGGATAGGAGGACTGATGCGTTTGGCAAAGCACTTGGCAACTGGCTGGGTGAGGCTGTAAAAGTGGATGTGGACAGAGAGGGTCTTGCAAGAGGAAATCAGTTGAGGTTCAGAGCTAAAATTTCTGTCTACGAACCCCTAGTCAAGGGCTTCTTTCTGAGGAAATCTCACGTTGATGCGGAGAAGACATGGTTTGATTTCTCTTATGAAAAAGTCCCTCATTTTTGCTTTGACTGTGGTCGGTTGGTTCATGTTAATGGTGTGTGTGAACCACCGGTGGAATCATCCGCCCAATGGGGTAGCTGGCTTCGGGCTGACCAAGGACGTAATGCCTCCAGCAAGGAAGGGGCGGCAAGTGGAGCGGCTAGCAGTGGAAATAGCATGGGGAGCTCACGTGTTGGCGAATCTAAGGAGGGGAAGCCGGAAAACATACGGGTGAAAGATCTGCCTACAAAGAGAAATTTGGGAGCGGAGTTCTCCAGATATGAAGATCAACGCACTGGCGTTTATCAGGGGAGGCGAGTGGATGAGGAAGTGGTTAGTCCACATAAAGATCGGTTTATGAGAGACGCGGAGAGGGTCAGTGATCTTCGGGATGAATTGGAATCAAGGAGAGAGAATGACCTTAGAGAGAAGTTGGTGGAGAGGCAGACCCAACGAGAGAGAGAAGGCGATCTGGAGGGAGGAAGAGACAGAAGGGGTAAGGACAAAGTTATAAATCAGGGACAAGATTATGCAGAAGCGGGTCAGGTTAGCCCACGGGGGCAACCCGGTTTGCATGGGGCGCATGCAAGGCCTCGTGGTCGCTACGTGAGGAAGCCCAGGAAGTCCTTTGAGGCGGGACAAAGAGAGTGCTTCCGGGATGGATTTGATTATGAAGGAAGAAAGAGGAGGCCACGTCAGGTGTGGGTGCCTAAAGGTGATCCAGATAGGAGGGGAAATACAGATGTTTTCATTCGCGATACGAGGCGAAAAACTACCTCAGTGTTTGAACGCATCTCAGATGACATGAGTGGATCGGCGGACCCCGACTCCCGGGGCCGCCGGGGACAATGAATATCCTTGCCTGGAACTGTCGAGGTTTGGGGTTGGACTCGACAGTAGGCGAACTACGTGACCTGATACGGTCCCACAACCCAACGGTGGTTTTCTTGAGTGAAACAAAGAAGAGGGCAGGAGCGATGGAAAAATTAAAATGGAGTTTGGGTTTCAGGAGTGGTGTAGCGGTGAGCTGTGTGGGAAGAAGTGGTGGGCTGGCTCTGTGGTGGAGAGAACATGTGCAGGTATCCATTAGGCCGTGGTGCCAATATTTTCTGGACGCGAAAGTGGAGGTAGACGGTAAAACCTTTAGAATCACTGGATTCTATGGGGAACCAGACACTGAGAAGAGGAAAAAATCTTGGGATGCATTAAGATACCTACGATCACAGGATAATCTCCCGTGGCTTTGTGCGGGTGATTTTAATGAAGCTATGTTCCAATCCGACCAGCAGGGGGAAAGTTGAGGAGCTTTGCACAGATGGAAGACTTCAGAGACTGTGCAGCGGAATGTGGCCTTGCGGACCTGGGTTTCACTGGGTATAGATACACCTGGGACAATAGGAGAGATGGTGACGCAAATATCCAGGTCCGGCTTGACCGTGCAATGTGCACGGATGATTTTCTGGAGTTGTTCCCGGAAACGTTTGTGGAGCATATAATCACGGAGGAATCTGATCATATAGCCCTACTAGTGCATGTGATGGAGACGGCTCCAACACAGAGACAAAGGGGGCTTTTCCTTTTAGGTTTGAAGAAGCGTGGACTAAGCATACAGATTATGAGCGCATGGTTGTGGATGCGTGGGAAGCAGCGAGTTCGGGAGGCAGTGGAATAGCAGCCGTCTGGGAAAAGATCCATCAAGTTTCGGCGGATATGCAGCGGTGGAGCCGGGCTATTTTTGGGTCTATTCGAAGACAAATCTCAAAGCTCAAAAATCAGCTGGAAGACGCTAAGGTTAGAGCACTGGAGACGGGTACCTCACTGGAGGTACGCGATCTTGAAGGCCAGTTGAGAGAAATATATGCGACAGAAGAGGTATACTATAGGCAACGATCTCGTGTGGATTGGCTAAAGGAAGGTGATCAAAACACAAAATATTTCCAGGGACGGGCCTCTCACAGAAAGAGGAAAAATACTGTACGTGCGTTGCAACGCAGCGACGGCACAAAGTGTATGGTGGATGAGGATATGAGGGAGATGGCGGCGTCATTCTATGAGTTGTTGTTTACCTCTGAGGGGTCCGTGGGCGTACATGAACTGCTGGAGATCATCAACCCAACAGTCACAGTACAAATGAACGAGAAGCTGGTGCAAAGAGTGACAGATATGGAGATTGAGGAAGCGTTGTTTCAGATGGGGCCAACAAAGGCCCCGGGGCCGGACGGGCTACCTGCGCTCTTCTACCAACGGCACTGGCCGATGGTAAAGGACGATGTGTGCCGGGCAGTGAGGGATTTCCTTGAGGGTGTGGCCGCGCCAGAGAATTTCAACGCCACAACGATTGTGATGATTCCGAAAGTTAACTCACCGGAGTTGCTTTCGCAGTTCCGTCCGATAAGTTTATGTAATGTTTTGTATAAAGTGGCAGCGAAGGTTCTTGCGAACAGGCTCAAATGCATTCTGCCTGTGCTTATCTCTAAGGAGCAGAGTGCCTTTGTACCAGGTAGGCTCATAACGGACAACGTGTTGGTTGCATACGAGTGTGTCCATGCGATCAGAACCCGGAAAAGGAAAAAACCACTGTGTGCTGTCAAGCTCGATATGACGAAGGCTTACGATAGAGTGGAGTGGATGTTCCTCGAACAGATGTTATCAAAACTCGGGTTTGCGAAGGGTTGGATCGCTATGGTTATGAGATGTGTGACATCTGCCAGATTCACACTGAAGTTGAATGGGGGGCTTTCTAGAGTTTTTCTCCTATCCAGAGGTCTAAGACAAGGGGACCCCCTATCCCCCTACTTATTCTTGTTCTGTGTCGAAGGTTTCTCGGCTTTGCTAAAGAAAGCACAAGATGAGGGAAGTATAAAAGGGGTGGGTTTTGGGGTACTGGCCCCCAAGTCACACACCTTCTGTTTGCTGATGATAGTATAGTGTTCATGCAGGGCACTGTGCAAAATATTCAGGAGCTAAAGAACATCTTGGCTACATATGAGCTCGCTTCTGGACAAAAAATCAACCTCCAGAAATCATCAATTTTCTTTGGGAAAGGTTGTGAACAGCAGCAAAAGGAGGTTCTGAAGCACACCATTGGCATTGAGCAAGAGGCGCTGAGCGAGAGATATCTAGGCCTACCTACTGTTGTCGGTAGATCTAAAGATGGATCTTTTAAGTATGTAATGGAAAGCTGTAAAGGCAAGGTTACGGGCTGGAAAGGACAAGGCCTATCGAAGAAGGCACGAGAAGTGCTCGTTAAGTCAGGGCTCCAGGCAACCCCAACTTTCACCATGACTTGTTTTCACCTATCTAAGAAGATGTGAGGGAAATTGACTTCAATCTCTTCGAAATTCTGGTGGGGTGACAAGGATGGTGAAAGGAAAGTGCATTGGATCGCATGGGATAAAATGTGCCAGTCTAAACGGATCGGAGGGATGGGGTTCCGGGATTATGAAGCTTTTAACCAAGCACTCTTGGCGAAGCAAGCGTGGCGGATCCTACAGTTGCCGAACTCTCTTTGTGCTAGGGTCCTTCGTGCGCGGTACTTTAAAGAGAGCTCAATTCTGAGTGCTACCTGCCCAGCGGGGGGTTCGTATACTTTTAGGAGTATACTCCATGGGCGTGACCTGCTTCGAGAGGGCATCATTTGGCGGATTGGAGATGGCAAATCTGTGAATGTTCACCATGACCCATGGATTCCGAGATAGGGGAGCCTGCTGCCACTGGGCGCAGTGTTTCAACAGGGGGTAGTGAAGGTAGCAGACCTGTTAGACCACTCGGGCACTGCATGGAATAATAGCAAGATTGAGAACTTGTTCCCACCTGATGATGCTGATGATATAAAACAGATTGCGGTGGGTGGCCCTGGGATTAATGACTATATTGCCTGGAATTACACCAAGGATGGGAAGTTCACAGTTAGATCTGCATATCACCTACGGATGAGCCTCAACTCTGCAAGGCTGGGACGGCCGGGACCCTCCTCGGCCTCCTTTACTCACCGGGGATGGCTGGCCATGTGGGACACGGACGCACCGGGTAAAGCAAAAGTGCATATGTGGCGACTGATGAGGAATGGCCTGGCTACGGGGACGGAGTTGCTGCGTCGACGTATTAAGGCTGGAGTCTTCTGTGTGGCCTGTGGAAGGGAAGAAGATGGTCTCCATAGGTTTTGGGGGTGCCCACACTCCATGTGCTTCTGGAGGCAGCTTAGCTCGGAGATGGGAATCTCGGTGGCAAACCCACCATGAAGTATTGATTCCCAGAGAAGCTTGAGAAGTGGTTGATGGAATGGTTTGCACAGGCAGACGAAAGAGAGAGATCGGTGATGGTGCAGGCAACATATAACCTTTGGTTAGCGAGAAATGATGCGAGGGATGGACGCAAGATTATAGAGCCTCATGAGTTATCAAGCAGGATTGCTGCTTTTATCAATGAATGGGTTGAGGTGCACAGGAAGGAGGCGAGGGAGACGGCGCAACCGGTGCAGCAAGCGTGGGAGCCTCCGGACGCTGGCTGGACTAAAGCAAATGCTGACGGATCGGTGTGCAAACACAGGCGAAAGGGAGGCATTGGGGTAGTGTTGCGGGATCATGAAGGTGCATTCAGGGCGGCAGCCTGTCAACCCCTAGGAGAGGAGGCCGACCCGGAGAAAGCCGAGCTGCTGGCGTGCAAGAAGGCGGCGCAACTGGCGACAAGCATGGGCGTGAGGCACCTGCATTTGGAGAGCGACTCAGCTCGCGTGGTGGCGATGATCACAAAAGAAGAGAAGAATTTGTCCGCTCTAGGGCCGATTGTGGAGGAGGTTAAAGCTTTATTAGGTACATTTGTTTCATTTCGTGTCTCGTGGGTGCGCCGTAGCGCAATCGCCGTCACGGATAGGTTAGCTAAGGTGGGAATGGGAGATGAACTATCTCAAGTTTGGCTCTCTTCCCCCCCCCCCCCCCCCCCCCGACTTTATTTTGGATGCTGTATCGGATGAGATCCCTAGTTTTGTTTCATATAATAAATAAAGCGGCGGCAGTTACCATAAAAAAAAAAGGTGGCGCGCGTGTCACCAACACCTGATGTGACGGCGATGTTACTTGCCCCCGCCACTCCTGTCGCTCCCCTATGCGGAGCTACAAAAAGGTAGCGCGCGCATTGCTTCTTCCACGACCATGTGGTAGTAGTAGAGTCGAGAGCTCTTGCTCCTTGGCCATAACGTACGTGCACACGACTGCCCCTTGAATTGAACTGTTCCTGGAGAGGAGATGGCTGGCGGCATGGCTCCGCTGGGGGTGAAGAAGGAGAGGGCGACGGAGTACAAGGGCCAAATGACGCTCGCCGTCGCCATGGCCTGCGTCGTCGCTGCCATCGGGGGCTCCATCTTCGGCTACGACATCGGGATCTCCGGTACGTACCCACTAGCTAGCTAGCTAGCTAGGTGCATGAACAATCATGCTGTTCTATCCTTTTTATTATTATATCTCGGTTGAGTCACTCACTTGGGGTTCGGTTGTACGAGTGTGGCTACTTTTCTCTGCCGTGCTTGTTGCCACTGACCCTACAGGTGAACCCTATAGGTTGTTTCTAAGCCGAGCTTGAAACCTAACAGCATGTACTATTGTACTCCCTTCGTTCCTAAATGCAAGTCTTTGTAGAGATTTCACTATGAACCATATACGGATGTATATAGATGCGTTTTAAGTTTAGATTCATTCATTTTGCTCCGTATGTAGTCCATCTAGTGGAATCTTTACAAAGACTTATGTTTAGGAACAGAGGGAGGGAGTAGCAATTTTGCTCCAGCCTGAATTGTTGCTCCCGCCTCGTACTGTTGTGATAACCTAAACCGAACACGCTTCTCACAGTCTCACAAGTCGGGGTCGGGTTCTCGATTATTCTAGCTAGAAGAGGCAGCCTCTAGGCGAAGAGGAAACCCTAGCTACCGAATTTTACTCGGAGGCTGGATGCTGCATCATACGAAGGCCGCCTCAAAGAGAAGAGAGAGTGTTTAGAGGCATGCAGGCAGTAAAATACGTACACACCGGATGTCTTATACTACTAGCAGGGTCATCACGTAACGTTGTAGTGATCTGTAACTTTAATGCCAATCCATTCAAACTCTTGATAAGTATATGGATTTTTTCCATGAATAACCAAAGAAAATGGATAACCCCGACCTCCGCATCATGCTATGCATACAAACATTTTTTTTGTTAAACATAAAATAACTCCAAGTCACGGGTGTCAAAGGTTTAGAGCAAGACACGACCACACCGGGCGGAAACAAAATTACATAGTTCATCGACATAATCTGCTACTGGCATGCCATTCAAACTGGTTGAACAAACCTTGTGCGACCGTTTGCAAGCGGATGCACCCGGCGGCCATAAGCCCCGCATGTCCACATGTTGTAGTGATGATCATGTTCGAATTGAAGCCGCAGCTCCGAAGATAATCTGCAAAAAAAAGGGAGAAGATAATCAGTTAAAAACAGAATCATTTTGGCAATTCCAAATCGCGCAAAGAATGTCACAAACTCCTACTCGGGTGTGACCCTCAGATTATGGCGAATACCATCCACATCAAATCAAAGAGGCGAACGAACATGATAGGAATAATGATGAATAGTTTCCTCTTGATCACAAAAACAACATTTTACAAGGTTATCTTTGGTAAGTATTACCTTCTCCTGCAATAACCCCATGAAAACTTTGATTTTAGAAGGGGCCTTTCTTTTCCAGATATGCTTTCTATGGAAAATAGGCCAAGAACCCATAAGTTACGTATACATGGACTTAACGGTGAACATACCATTGGTAGTCAACCTTCACTGGAATGTATCTGGCATCTAAGTTAGACTGATTGGCACCAACCTACTAACTAAATGGATCCACTTAGTCCATTTTTCACCTAGTAAAGCTCTAAGAATTGAATATTCAATGGGCTTGTCCCCAGAACAGAGGTCAGCGAGGCCTCCTTTCTAAACATAATATTATGAAGGGTAGGCTATTAAAGAGCTAATAAAGTGTCACCAAACCAAGTATTTTCCCATAAACTCGTAGATTCGCCACCACCAACCTTGAAGAACCTCTCCTAAAAAAGAAATACTTGACCTTCATCAAACTCTTCCAAAACGGCGAATTGGTAGGTTTCGCATCAACTCGGGATATCATTTTGGAATACTACTATTTGTTGTGGAACAATTCTTACCAAACACATTTCTCTTTAGGAAAGTATACAACCATTTGGAGAGTAAGCACTTGTTATTGATTTTGAGGTTTTCAATGCCCAATCCAGATTGATCTTTAGAATCTAGATCGGTAGAAGTCTAGCCTTTTTAACCCCTCTTTAGGTATCTAAAAAAAGAGCATGAACATGAATAGGCTCGAGGAACAACGTTGATGAGGGTAAGTCGTCCTCCATATGACAAAGGCTTACCCTTGCAACTATTGAGCTTGTTTTGGAAATAGTCTTCAACTACTTTCCATTCCTTGTTGATGAGCCTATAGTGATGAACGAGGACTCAGATGTACGTAAACGGAAAGGATCCCACCTCACAACCAAATAGATGCATGTACTGACTCTCCTCTTTGGCCTTACCAAAATAGAATATCTTACTTTTGTGGAAATTATTTTTTAAACCCGAAAGTTGTTCGTAAAGACACTTGATCAAACTAATTGCCTTTTTAAGGTCATGTTCCATAAAAATGACCATGTAAACCACATACTAGAGGGTAGGTACACTTTCATCAATCAGATGTGGACTAAGGTCCCCAACCCGACCATCCTCCTTAGCCTCTACTATAAGAATAGAGAACATATCTTTGCAATATTAAATAGAACTCGTGAGATGGGGTCAGTTTCCTTAATCCCTTCTTGGTTTGGAAATAATAACTGATATCACCATTGACCTTAGCCCCAACACTCTCTCCTTGAATGTAAGAGTCCACTTGTTGTCTGCATTCAGCCGCAAAATCTTTCCTGCGAAGAGCTTGCTAAAAAAACAATTTACTTTGTTGTATGCCTTTTCAAAGTTCACCTTAAAGTAAACTCCATCAACTTTCTTAGAGTGTAGCTCAATAATTATCATGAATGAAGGACAACCACTTCCTCAAGAATATTGCGAATAGACATAAAGTTGTTCGGGTTAGGTGCACCAGAGTATGAGCCATACTAGTCAATTGGAGTGGAATGTTTGGCTCTCGAGTGTAATTACACCCGTTTTTTTTAATAATAGTAATTTGTAAGAAAGTCAAAAAAAAATCTGAAACTTTTTGCAAACAAAGTAGATTTATTATTGCACTCGTATAAAGACTTTCGCGAAGAAATGACTTTCATGCTGTTGTGGACGTAAAAAGAAACAAATTTGTCACTATCTATGCTGTACTATTCACGCTATTGTAAGAGAATACTTGTCATTTTTGTCAAAAATTTGTATTTCGTTGCAGAATATTTTTTACGTCAGTAACGACAGCTCAAGTTTGTTGCGAAAAAGTTTTGGAATGACTTGACTTTTTTTTGAAAAAAAAAACGTAACCAGGTGTAATTACCAACATGTTTCAAAGGGTATTTTTCATCTATTTGTGCCTACCTTAGTGAACATTTTAAAACTGGTATTCAACAAGCATATGGGTCATAATTGCTCAACCCGAAGAACAGAAGCCTGATAATTCCAAAGTTGATGTCACTCTGTCTCACTTATTACACATATTGCTGCAGGAGTGAACACCATGGACCCGTTCCTCGAGAGGTTCTTCCCGGCGGTGTTCCGGCGAAAGAACTTGGTAAGCTTAGACAACTACTGCAAGTACGACAACCAGGCCCTCTCTGCCTTCACCTCCATCCTCTATCTCTCCGGCCAAGTCTCTACACTTGCGGCCGCGCCGGTGACAAGGAACTACGGCCGTCGTGCCAGCATTATCTGCGGCGGCATCAGCTTTCTTATCGGCGCAGCCCTTAACGCGGCGGCTGTGAACCTCACGACGTTAATCCTCGGCCGCGTCATGCTTGGCGTCGGCATCGGTTTCGGCAATCAGGTGTGGTAAGCTCAGACATACGGAGTGGGCGATTGCATTGCATGTGTGCTTGTAGCATTGCCACTGAACAAGTTCTTGGTGCCATCGTAGGCTGTGCCGCTGTACTTGTCCGAGATGGCGCCGGCGCACCTCCGCGGCGGGCTGAACATGATGTTCCAGCTCGCGACGACGCTTGGCATCTTCTCGGCGAACATGATCAACTATGGCACGCTAAAAATCAAGCCGTGGGGTTGGCGTCTCTCGCTGTTGCTGATGACGGTCGGCGGGATCCTCCTCCCGGAGACGCCGAACAGCCTCATCGAGCGCGGGCGCGTCGAGGAGGGTCGGCGTGTGCTGGAGCTGATCCGAGGAACCGCGGACGTCGACGCTGAGTTCACGGACATGGCGGAGGCGAGTGAACTGGCCAACACCATCAAGCACCCGTTCCGGAACATCCTCGAGCGGCGCAACCGGCCGCAGCTGGTTATGGCCGTGTGCATGCCGGCATTCCAGGTCCTAACGGGCATAAACTCCATCCTCTTCTACGCGCCGGTGCTGTTCCAGAGCATGGGCTTTGGCGCCAGCTGGTCCCTCTACTCCTCCATGCTCACCGGTGCCGTGCTCTTGTTCTCCACGCTCATTTCCATCGCCACCGTCGACCGCCTCGGTAGGAGGAAGCTACTCATCAGCGGCGGCATCCAGATGATCGTTTGCCAGGTGATCGTGGCGGCGATACTGGCGTTGAAGTTCGACGCAGACAAGCATCTGTCGCGGGGCTGCTCGATCGCGGTAGTGTTCGTGATCTGCCTCTTCATGCTCGCGTTCGGGTGGTCGTGGGGTCCGCTCGGGTGGACGGTGCCGAGCGAGATCTTCGCCCTGGAGACGCGGTCGGCGGGGCAGAGCATCACGGTGGCCGTCAACCTCTTCTTCACCTTCATCATCGCGCAGGCGTTCCTGTCGCTGCTCTGCGCCTTCAAGTTCGCCATCTTCATCTTCTTCGCTGCGTGGATCGCCGTCATGACCGCCTTCGTCTATGTCTTCCTGCCGGAGACCAAGGGCGTGCCCATCGAGCAGATGGTGCTGCTCTGGAGCAAGCACGGGTTCTGGAAGAACGTCATGCCGGACATGCCACTCGAGGACGGATGGGGACCCGGTGGGGACAGTGCTCTTACCGATGGCAACATTCACAAGTGAAGATCATCTGCGATAATTCTACACCTACGAAGACTAACGTAAATCTTTTACGTAACCTTTCATCAATACCTCTCTCTTCCCTGATTTTAAGTGGGATGGGGCCCGCCTTCTCACAGCACGCGACGCGCGCCTGCTTGCAGTGGTTGGAGCGTCTGCGTCTGGGTTAGTTAGGCCAACTCCACCGCCCGACTCCAAACGGACGTCCGTTTTGTCCGGTTTCAGTCCGTTTGGGTATGGATTTGGGATCGTGTCCGGGCCTGTCCTGAAATGCGATGGCCGTGCGCCCAGCACGCGGCCGCATCCATTTGCCCCATCCTGTCCGTCAGGGCAAAAAATGCCCTAATTTGCATCAAAACTAGTTTCCAACCCAAATATTTGTCTGAAAATTAAAATAGTTTTACAACCCAATTGAATTTTTTTAATAAAATAGTTTTACAACCAAATCGAAATTGTCTTGACTGAACATAAAATAGTTTTACATCTATTGGTTGCCAATGTGATCCCAGACGTGCTCAACCAAGTCATTTTGAAGATTGAAATGAGTGTGCCAATCACGCATCTCACGGTGGAATTGGGCAAACTGTTTAAATGTGGTCGTGTCTTGGTGCAGGGGCTCAATATTTTCACCTTGATAATCAAATCCTTGGTCGAAGATACTCTCATCACGCTCGTCCTCGACGATCATGTTGTGCATGATCACACAAGCAGTCATCACCTCCCAAAGCTTCATTTCATCCCATGACAGTGCAGGGTTTCGAACGATACCCCACCGGGATTGAAGCACACCAAAAGCACGTTCCACATCCTTTCTAACACTCTCTTGCATTTTGGCAAATCTCTTCCTTTTCTCACCTTGGGGTTTCGAGATTGTCTTCACAAAAGTTGACCACTGAGGATATATACCATCTGCTAGATAGTATCCCTTGTTGTAATGGTGGCCGTTGATCTCAAAGTTGCCAGGTGGGGAGTGGCCTTCTGCAAGCCTCGAGAAGACTGGAGAACGTTGCAGCATGTTGATATCATTGTGAGAACCTGCCATGCCGAAGAAAGAATGCCATATCCAAAGATCTTGCGATGCCACCGCTTCTAATATGACAGTGCACCCGTTAACATGCCCCTTGTACTGGCCCTGCCAAGCAAATGGACAGTTCTTCCACTCCCAATGCATACAATCTATGCTGCCAAGCATGCCTGGAAAGCCTCTATCTGCGTTGGTCGCCAACAATCTCTCTGTATCAGCGGCAGTTGGCTGCCTCAAGTACTCTGGGCCAAACACCTTGATCACAGCCTGGCAAAACTTGTACATTGACATCAGACATGTTGTCTCACTCATACGCACATACTCATCCACCAGATCGCCTGGAATTCCATATGCAAGCATGCGGATGGCCGCGGTGCATTTCTGATAAGAGGAGAATCCAAGTTTGCCAAGGGCATCCGTCTTGCACTCGAAGTATGGGTCATGAGCAACCACTCCCTCTCGGATACGATTGAACACATGCCTTGCCATACGAAAACGGCGACGAAATTTATCCGGCTTGAAGAGCGGAGTGTTGGCAAAGTAATCGACATAGAGCAGGGCGTGGCCTCTCTCCCTGTTGCGATTCAGGTTGGGAGCACGGTCAGAGAGTTACCCCCTGTACCGAGGAAGCTGCCGTTGAATATGGTCGTGAACGACCAGTGCAGCCACCACAAGATCTTCATCATCTGACGACGAATCGTCCAATGAACAAAGGAAATGATGGAAGAAAAACTCATCTCCACTGTCCATACCTTTGTTGGCAAAAGGTCGAACACCTTGCGGTCGTGCTGGCGAAGAGGCCGCGATGATCACCTCGACGCAGCAGGGGTGGTTGCCGGCCGGCTACTGGCCGCTCTGGAGCTCTCGTCGGAATCTGCTTCGGCCGTCGTGGTATGTCGCCGGCACTCGTGTCCCCTCCGCCACCGGCAAGGATGACGACGGCCAAACCTCCCCCGATAGACAACCAAAACTAAGGCGAAAGCGCGGGCGTGGTGGCGGCCATGTCGAGACGTGGTTTGGTATGGACGGCGGGGGGCTGCGCGGTGAGGAGGCGGCCGGATAATAGCGGCGGCGCCGGCGATGGGGCAGGGCGGGGAAAGAGGGTGAAGCGTTGGGAGCGGAGGGACTGCTAGTGTCCCCGACAGGCGGGCCACGAGAGGGACAAGGGCGTGCGTTGCGGCTGTCCGCGCGCGTCCGTTTCACCCCAAATCGAGCGCAAGTTTGGGCCGGGGATGGATCGAAAACGGACAGAATCCGGACAATTGTCCGTTTGAGGCCGTGCGTTGGGCCGCCTCTTTTGTCCTTTTTACCCCAAACGGACGGAGCCGGACATGATAGGGTCGCGCGGTGGAGTTAGCCTTAGCTCTAACTCATCGTGTTGTATCAGAGGACACACAGGCAGCACATGCTCACTTTTGGTGGGTCTAGAGCGAATGCTCTCGTCCTATGCTTTGAAAGCATGAATAGGGCGTGGTCAGTATTTTCCTAGCGTGCCTAAGAAACATACTAGTGGTAACACAGTCGAAAACCCAATTCGGTGCCTTATTTTTTGTTTCGTGCAATATTACGGGAAAAAATGTATTCCCTTCGTTTGGAAATACTTTGTCATTAAAATGGATAAAAGGTGATGTATCTCCATTTTGAAGATAAATATTTTTGAACGGAGGGAGTACATAGAAAATATTGATGTTTTCCTCTTTTGTTTCGATAATTGTGCTCCATGTTTCTTAGGGCGGCCTCATTGAGTAGTATGGCATTTTGGAAACCGATGGAGGCCTTATTTTTTAAATTTCAAAATTCAAACTTTTCAGTTTCAACAAATTCTGAAAAAAGTGCACATGCATACATGGATGTAATGTGTATGCGTATAAAATTTCAGGATGAAATTCCTTGAATTGTGAGCTGCACAAAAAAAAGGACTTTAAGGATGAATAGTACATGTCATGCGCAAAAAGACAAAAGGATGGATAGTACATATACTAAAAAGGCCTGGATTTGTTTATTTTGTGTAGCTCTCATTTTAACGTACTTCGATCTGAAATTTTACACACATGTACATTATATTTCTAGGTATATATGTATTTTTTCAGAATTTTTTAAAACTGAAATGTTTTTATTTTAAATTAAGGCCTCCATGAAACTCGGTCTTCATTTGGCATTTTCGAGTCTCAGTGCACTATATCTTAAGCTATATCTGGTGACATGAATAGATGTTTAGATACGGCATTTTGATGCCCGGCCTCCATGGAGGCCGAATTATTGAAAAAAATAATCAAAATTCATTCTTTTTGGTTTCAAAAAAACTGAAAAAGAATTGTACAAGTACAAAAGGAAGTGATGTGTATGTGTGTAAAATTTCAGAATGAAATACCTTGAGACGCAATCTATGCAAAAAGAACAAATTCACGGACTTTTGGGATGAATAGTATCATGTCTTGAAAAGTCACATATTTGTCTTTTTTGCACAGCTCCCATTTCAACATATTTCGTCCTGAAAATTTACACACAAGTGTGTTGTATTTTTTTTCAGAATTTTTTGAAATTTAAAAATATGAATTTTGTTGAATTTTGAATTTTTCAAAAACCGGCATCCATAGAGGCCAAGCTCCTAAAGCAATTTTTGAGTCCCAGTGCGCTATATCTTAGTGTTGTATCTAAAACATCCCTTGTCACATCCCAAAATTTCAGTTTTTGAATGTGAATTATTAAAATATGGTTAATTAAAAAGTTTGATTGTGATGCTTGAGCTTAGCTAGCATCATGATCCAGCCACATGACGTTAGAAAGTACCTACCGCTTGATACGTCTCCAACGTATTTATAATTTTTGATAGTTCCATGCTACTCCCTCTGTCCAAAAATACTTGTCATCAAAATGAATAAAAAGAGATGTATCTACAACTAAAACACATCTAGATACATCCCCATTTATCCATTTTGATGACAAATATTTCCGGACGGAGGGAGTATTATATTATCTGTTTTGGATGTTTTATATGCATCAGTATGTTATTTTATATTATTTGTGGTACTAACCTATTAACCTAGAGCCCAATGTCAGTTCCTGTTTTTTTCCTTATTTTTGAGTTCCACAGAAAAGGAATACCAAACGGAATGAAACGTTGGCGATGATTTTTCTTAGACCAAAATACAACCAGGAGACTTAGAGATGAAGTTGGAGCAGCCACGAGGCGGCCACAAGGATGGAGGGCGCGCCTAGGGGGGTAGGGCACGCCCCCACCCTTGTGCCCCCCGTGACACTCCTGACCTAATTATTTCGCCTATATATTCCCATATATCCCTGATACGTCTCCAACGTATCTACTTTTCTAAACACTTTTGCCCTTGTTTTGGACTCTAACTTGCATGATTTGAATGAAACTAACCCGGATTGACACTGTTTTCAGCAGAATTACTATGATATTGTTTCATGTGTAGAAAACAAAAGTTCTCAGAATGACCTGAAAATCCTCGGAGACAAGTTTCAGAAAATATAAAAAATATTGGCGAAAGAATCAAGACCAGGGCCCCCACACCTTGTCCACGAGGGTGGGGGGCGCGCCCACCCCCTCTGGGCGCACCCCCTGTCTCGTGGGCCCCCTACAGCTCCGCCGACCTCAACTCCAACTCCATATATTCCGTCTCACGGAGAAAAAAATCAGAGAGAAAGTTTCATCGCGTTTTACGATACGGAGCCGCCGCCAAGCCCTAATCTCTCTCAGGAGGGATGATCTGGAGTCCGTTCGGGGCTCCAGAGAGGGGGATTCGTCGCCGTCGTCATCATGAACCAACCTCCATCACCAATTTCATGATGCTCACTGCCGTGCGTGAGTAATTCCATCGTAGGCTTGCTGGACGGTGATGGCTTGGATGAGATTTATCATGTAATCAACTTAGTTTTGTTAGGGTTTGATCCCTAGTATCCACTATGTTCTGAGATTGATGTTGCTATGACTTTGCTATGCTTAATGCTTGTCACTAGGGCCCGAGTGCCATGATTTCAGATCTGAATCGGTTATGTTTTCATAAATATATGTGTGTTCTTGATCCTATCTTGCAAGTCTATAGTCACTTATTATGTGCTATGATCCGACAACCCCGAAGTGACAATAATCGGGATACTTCTCGGTGATGACCGTAGTTTGAGGAGTTCATGTATTCACCACGTGTTAATGCTTTGGTCCGGTTCTTTATTAAAAGGAGGCCTCAATATCCCTTAGTTTCCACTAGGACCCCGCTGCCACGGGAGTAGGACAAAAGATGTCATGCAAGTTCTTTTCCATAAGCACGTATGACTATATTCGGAATATATGCCTACATTATGTTGATGAATATGAGCTAGTTCTGTGTCACCCTATGTTATAGCTATTACATGAGGAATCACATCCGACATAATTATCCATCACTGATCCATTGCCTACGAGCTTTTTATATATTGTGTTTCGCTTATTTACTTTTCCGTTGCTATTGTTACAATCACTACAAAATCCAAAAATATTACTTTTTCTATCTTCATCTTTACCACTGTTACCATTACTATCATACTACTTTGCTACTAAATACTTTGCTACAAATACTAAGTTATCCAGGTGTGGTTGAATTGACAACTCAACTGCTAATACTCAAGAATATTCTTTGGTCCCCTTGTGTCGAATCAATAAATTTGGGTTGAATACTCTACCCTCGAAAGTTGTTGCGATCCCCTACACTTGTGGGTCATCAAGACTAATTTCTGACGCCGTTGCCGGGGACCATAGCTCTATTCTCTGAGTCACTTGGGATTTATATCTGTTAATCACTATGAAGAACTTGAAAGATCGAAGAACAAAAATTTATCCCTCAACTACGAGGGGAGGTAAGGAACTGCCATCTAGCTCTGCACTAGATTCTCCTTCTGTTATGAATAAGCTTGCGACACCTAAACCTGCTACTGCTATGAATTCTGATATGTCGCATGTTATTGATGATGCCACTTATGCTATGCATGATACTTATGATGAAACTACTTCTATGCTTGATACTACTGTGCCATTAGGTGAATTACTTGATGAACAACTTACTAAGGCTAGGGAGAATGAAATTATTGATGATAGTGATGATGAAAGTTCTCCGAGCGACTATAAATTGCCTGTTGTTCCTGAGGGTTATGTTATGGATGAAGAAACTGCTAGAGATTTTCTTGCTTGCAATGATAGATCAGATCTTAAGAAATTATTAGCTAAGCTGAAACAAAAGACACTAAATGCTAGAATGAAACATGACCCTACTTTTGCCACTTCACCTATCTTTGTTACAGATAAGGAATATGAATTCTCTGTTGATCCTGAGATTATTACTTTAGTTGAATCCGATCCTTTTTATGACACTGAATCTGAAACTGTTGTGGCACATCTTACCAAGTTAAATGATATAGCCACCCTATTTACTAATGATGAGACATCTCGCTATTATTACATACTTAAGATATTTCCGTTCTCATTAAAGGTTGATGCTAAGACTTGGTTTAATTCTCTTGATCCTGGTTGTGTGCGTAGTCCCCATGATATGATTTATTACTTCTTTGCTAAGTATTTTCCTGCTCATAGGAAACAAGCTGCCTTGCGGGAAATATATAACTTTGTGCAAATCGAAGAAGAGAGTCTCCCACAAGCTTGGGGGAGGCTTCTCCGATTACTTAATGCTTTACTTGATCATCCACTTAAGAAAAATGAAATACTTGATATCTTCTATAATGGACTAACTGATGCTTCCAAGGACCACTTGGATAGTTGTGTTGGTTGTGTTTTCAGGGAAAGAACAGTCGACGAAGCTGAATTATTATTGAACAATATGTTGACTAATGAAAATAATTGGACTCTTCCTGAGGCAATTCCTGAACTAATTAAGCCAACTCCTGAGCCTATTCCTAAACCTACTCCGAAGAAGAGAGGTGTTCTATTTCTCAGTCCTGAAGATATGCAAGAGGCAAAGAAATCAATGAAAGAGAAAGGTATTAAAGGTGAAGATGTTAAGAATTTACCTCCTATTGAATAAATACATGGTCTTAATATACCGCCTGTTGAAGAAGCACATTGTCTTGATAACCCAACACAGGTAGTGAAGGTAAATTCTCTCTATAGATATGATAAAGATGAAATCCCGTCTACTAAATTTCATAGTCCATGCTTAGATGAGTTTGATGATTTCATGAATAGACAAGCAAATTTCAATGATTATGTTGGTAGACAATTGAAGAATAATGCTTATATGATAGGATGCTTGAATGATTATATAGCTAGAGTTAAAGGTGAACTTAAACTCACTAGTAAACATGCTTCTATGGTTGCTACTCAAGCTGAACAAGTACTTAAAGCTCAGAATGAATTGCTAGATGAATGCAATAATAAACATGACTTTGCTATTAGAGTTGCTACTAGAACTGGTAAAATGACTCAGGAACCATTGTATCCTGAAGGCCACCCTAAGAGAATTGAACAAGATTCTCAGAATAATAATCTGGGTGCTCCTAGTTCTTCTAAGAAGAACAAAAAGAAGAATGATAGGACTTTGCATGCTTCTAGTGAACCTAATGTAGAAACACCTAAGAATCCTAATAATACTTCTATCTCTGATGCTGAAACACAATCCGGAGATGAACATGAACCTGATGATAATGCTAATAATGATGTTCATGTAGATTCCCAACCTAGTAATAACAATGATATAGAAATTGAACCTGCTGTTGGTCTTGAAAACCCACAATCAAGAAACCAACGTTATGATAAGAGAGATTTTGTTGCTAGGAAGCATGGTAGAGAAAGAGAACCATGGGTTCAGAAACCCATGCCCTTTCCTCCTAAACTATCCAAGACAAAGGATGCTGAAGACTTTGAACGTTTTGCTGAAATGATTAGACCTATTTTCTTACGCACGCGCTTAACTGATATGCTTAAAACAAACCCTTATTCTAAATATATGAAATATATCATCACTAATAAGAGGAAAATACCTGAAGCTGAGATTTCCACCATGCTTGCCAACTACACCTTTATGGGTGAAATACCTAAGAAACTTGGTGATCCCGGAGTACCCACTATACCTTGCTCTATTACAAGAAATTATGTTAAAACTGCTTTATGTGATTTAGGAGCCGGTGTTAGTGTTATGCCTCTTTCCTTGTACCCTAGACTTGAATTAAGTAAGTTGACACCCACTGAGATATCCTTGCAAATGGCTGATAAATCAACTGCTATACCTGTCGGCATTTGTGAGGACGTGCCTGTTGTTGTTGCGAATGTTACGATCTTAACAGACTTTGTCATTCTTGATATTCCTGAGGATGACAATATGTCGATTATCCTTGGTAGACCCTTTTTTAATACTGCAGGTGCTGTTATTGATTGCAACAAGGGCAATGTCACCTTTCATGTTAATGGAAATGAGCATACGGTACATTTTCCAAGGAAACAACCTCAAGTTCATAGCATAAATACTATTGAGAAAATTTCATCAATTATTATTGGAGGTTTTGAGTTTCCTCTTCCTACTGTCAAGAAAAAGTATGATATTCTTATTATTGGGGATGTTCATATCCCTGTTGAGGTAACCTAGTGTCACTTCGAAATTTCTCCGGTTCCGTGTTATTCGGAATGAGTTTGTTAACAAGACCTGATCAACCTTGTTAGTGGATTCATTTTGATGATCATGAGATGGATGAAATTAGAAGGCACAAACTTCTGTACCTTCTTTTTACTTTCTGTTATTTAAAATAAATAAAGCAAAAATAGTATTATCTGTCTGTTTTCCAAATTTTTCGTGCAATGAAAAATATGCCGAAAATAAAAGTGCTCCAAATGCCCTGCAAATTTAGTATGATTTTTATGAATTATTTGAGGATTTTAGGCACTAAAAACACTGCAGGGGGGTTTGCCACCTGGCCACGAGAGTGGAGGGTGCGCCCACACCCTCTGGGCGCGCCCCCCTGTCTCGTGGACCCCTGGTGGACCCCCTCCACTTATGCCAGCACCCACACACTCCATATTCTTCCCAAAATAATCCCCATCCAGCTCAAGCATGAGTTCTAGCTCATTTTGCTGCGATTTTCGATCTCCTTGCTCAAAGCTCCATTCACAAAACTGCTTTGGGAGATTGTTGCTTGGTATGTGACTCCTCCATTGGTCCAAATAGTTGTTGTTCTAGTGCTTTATTCATTGCAAATCCTTGCTGCCTTGGTGACCCTGTTCTTGAGCTTGCATGTTAAATTTATGAGGTCCCAAGTAATTTTAATGCATGATATAGGCTCTAGGCACTTGTAGGAGTAGTTGCTATCAATCCTGTTTAGTTTTATTCACTTTTATTTTGAAGTTACTAAAAATTCAGAAATACTGCAGAAAAGAAATATGTTCAGGAAAATATACCAAGGTGGTTCCTCAATAAAGAAATGACCTAGGGCTTAGCCTATGGCGTGAGCAAGACGATGACCACCACAGGGAGGCTGAAGGTGCGGTCTTGTGAATGGCCGTCAGCAAAAATGTTATGATAATTATCTTGTCACAAACCGGAAGTGGTGTATGCTCAATCGAGGCCAAGCTTCCACTCCAGAGCCTCAGCCCGAGCCGGAACCCACCACTGGACCCCATATCGTCCATCATCTTCTCAGTGGGATCCTGAGGGAGATCTTCCAACCGAGGGGCAGTATGATGACACACCTCAGTACCCGGGGAGAGTAGCCGTGGTCCGTGGCATTAGACCAACTTAGGGCTAAAACCTAAGCTTGGGGGAGTTATTATTTCTCACTGACTTTACATTCATGTTCACACACTATTCTAGTCGTCGGTGCTCATACTCTTTCATTGTATTATCCATGCTAGTTTAATTTTATTTTTCAAGTTTTCTTCTTGTGTGTTTGACAAACTTTAGGAGAAAAACAAAAAAATTAGTTAGCTTAATTTCCATGCTTGTAGTAGAAATTAAAATGAAAACCCAAAAAGATTTCTCATTCTTCTTTTACTTGTTGGGAGCTTTCCCGTGTAAATAGTTTTATTTTATTTTCTTTCCTTTGGGGGGTTGAGAGTAGAAGACCGTATTGAAAATGTTTAGTGGCTCTCATATGCATGATTGTTTATTTAACTTAGAGCCCATATTACTTTGTCTTCTCTCTTGAGTTGAATGCTTGCAGATTCCAGCTTAGTCCAATGCACTTGCACTATTATTATTATACACATCGTTCGGCCGTGCGAGTGAAAGGCAATAATGACGATATATGATGGACTGATTGTGATGAGAGAAGCTGGTATGAACTCGACCTCTCTTGTTTTTGTAAATATGATGAGTTCATCGTTCCTGATTCAGCTTATTATGAAGTAAACATATTTGCAATAACATTTAGAGATTATAGTTGCTTGTGCCATGCTTGATTAGCTATGAGTTATAATGGTTTACCTTGCGTGCCAACATGCTATTAGAATGATTATGATGTGGTATGATGGGATGGTATCCTCCTTTGAATGAATTGAGTGACTCGAGTTGGCACATGTTCATGCATGTAGTTGAAACAAATCAACATAGCCTTCATGATATTTATGTTTATGGTGGATTATATCCTACTCATGTTTGTAATCTGTGTGAATTAGTTTTAATGCATGTTTATGACTGTTGTCGCTCTCTCAGTTAGTCGCTTCCCAGTCTTTTGCTAGCCTTCACCTATACTAAGCGGGAATACTTCTTGTGCATCCAAACTCCTTAAACCCCAAAGTTATTCCAATGAGTCCACCATACCTTCCTATATGCATTACTTACCTGCCGTTCCAAGTAAATTTGTATGTGACAAACTCCAAACCTTCAAATGAAATTATGTTTTGTATACTCGAGCAACTCATGTTTCCGCTAGGGCTGCCTATATCTTCCATGCTAGGTGGGTTATTCTCAAGAGGAGTGGACTCCGCTCCTCATTCACAAGAAAGGGCCGGTAACCGGGATGCCCAGTCCCATGATCCAAAAAGATCAAAGCAAATCAATATAATTAATCAAAACTCCCCCAGGGCTGTTGTTAGTTGGAGGCACTCGTTGTTTCGAGCAAGCCATGGATTGATGCTTGTTGGTGGAGGGGGAGTATAAAATTTTACCATTCTATGTGGGAACTGCATATAATGCATGTAGTATGGAAGATACATCCATCTCATAGTTGTTGTGTTGACAATGAAAGTATGCCACCCAAAATGTTATTCAATCTCTATTTTAAAATCGAGCTCTGGCACCTCTACAAATCCCTGCTTCCCTCTGCGAAGGGCCTACTGATGACCCACAAGTGTAGGGGATCTATCTTAGTCCTTTCGATAAGTACGAGTGTCGAACCCAACGAGGAGCAGAAGGAAATGATAAGCGGTTTTCAGTAAGGTTTTCTGCAAGCACTGAAATTGTAGGTGATAGATAGTTTTATGATAAGATAAATAGTAACGAGTAACAAGTAAATAAAGTAAATAAGGTGCAGCAAGGTGGCCAGTCCTTTATGTAGCAAAGGATAAGCTTGGACAATTTCTAATAATGAGAAAGGAGCTCCCGAGGACACATTGGGAATTATCGTCAAGCTAGTTTTCATCACGTTCATATGGTTCACGTTCGGTACTTTGATAATTTGATATGTGGGTGGACCGGTGCTTGGGTACTGCCCTTACTTGGACAAGCATCCCACTTATGATTAACCCCTATTGCGAGTATCCGCAACTACAGCAAAAGTATTAAGGTAAACCTAACCATAGCATGAAACATATGGATCCAAATCAGCCCCTAACGAAACAACGCATAAACTAGGGTTTAAGCTTCTGTCACTCTAGCAACCCATCATCTACTTATTACTTCCCTATGCCCTCCTCTAGGACCAATAATGGTGAAGTGTCATGTAGTCGACGTTCACATGACACCACTAGAGGAGAAGACAACATACATCTCATCAAAATATCGAACGAATACCAAATTCACATGACTACTAATAGCGAGACTTCACCCATGTCCTCAGGAACAAACGTAACTACTCACAAAGCATATTCATATTCATAATCAGAGGTGTAATAATATGCATGAAGGATCTGAACATATGATCTTTCACCAAGTAAACCAATAAGTATCAACTACAAGGAGTAATCAACACTACTAGCAACCCACAGGTACCAATTTGTGGTTTTGGATACAAGATTGGATACAAGAGATGAACTAGGGTTTGAGAGGAGATGGTGCTGGTGAAGATGTTGATGGAGATTGACCCCCTCCCGATGAGAGGATCGTTGGTGATGACATTGGTGATGATTTCCCCCCTCCCGGAGGGAAGTGTCCCCGGCAGAACAGCTCTGCCAGAGCCCTAGATTGGTTCCGCCAAGGTTCCGCCTCGTGGCGGCGGAGTTTTGACCCGTAAGCTTGCCCACGATCTTTTCCAGGGTAAAAGTGATGATATAGCAGAAGATGGACGCCGGAGGCCCACCAGGGGGCCCAGGAGATAGGGGGCGCGCCCTATAGGGGGGGCGCGCCCCCCTGTCTCCTGGACAGGGTGTGGGCCCCCTGGCCTATTTCTTTCACTCAGAAATTCTTATAAATCCCAAAAAGTTGTTTCGTGGAGTTTCAGGACTTTTGGAGTTGTGCAGAATAGGTTTCCAACGTTTGCTCCTTTTCCAGCCAGAATTCCAGCTGCCGGCATTCCCCCTCTTCATGGTAAACCTTGTAAAATAAGAGAGAATAGCCATAAGTAATGAGATATATTGTGTAATAACAGCCCATAATGCAATAAATATTGATATAAAAGCATGATGCAAAATGGACGTATCAACTCCCCAAGCTTAGACCTCGCTTGTCCTCAAGCGGAAAGTGAAATCGAAAAATATGTCCACATGTTTAGAGATAGAGGCGTCGATAAAAATAAAATACGGACATGAGGGCATCATGATCATTCTAATAACAGCAACATATATAGATTTTGTCATATGATTTCCTATGCTCAAGTAACAAGCAATTCACAATGTCAAGTATGGTTCAAAACTTCATTGGGAACTAACAAACTATAATCTCAGTCATTGAAGCAATTGCAATTTATCGTAACATCAGAAAGAGTCAATAAAAGAGCTTTCCAGCAAGTCCACATACTCAACTATCATATAGTCTTCTACAATTGCTAACACTCACGCAATACTTGTGGTTATGGAGTTTTAGACGGACACTGAGAAAGATAGGGGCTTATTGTGTTGCCTCCCAACGTATTCACCTTTAGGTGATGTCAACAATAATAGCCCATGCTAACGAACATCCAATTGGATATGTATATCATGATCTTTCAAACACGAAGAGCTTGCCAAAGGATAAAATGAAAAAGGGAAAGGTGGAGATCACCTTGACTCAAGCGCAAAATAAAAGCATAAAGTAAGAACATGAAGTAAAAGATAGGCCCTTCGCAGAGGGAAGCAGAGGTTGTCATGCGCTTTTAGGGTTGATGCATAAAATCTTAATGCAAGAGAACGTCACTTTATATTGCCCCTTGTGTGTGGACCTTTATTATGCAGTCCGTCGCTTTTATTACTTCCACAACAAGTTCGTACAAAGCTTATTTTCTCCGCACTAATAAGTCATACATAATTAGAGAGCAATTTTTATTGCTTGCACCGATGACAACTTACTTGAAGGATCTTACTCAATCCATAGGTAGATATGGTGGACTCTCATGGCAAGACTGGGTTTAAGGGTATTTGGAAGCACAAGTAGTATTTCTACTTGGTGCTAGGAATTTGGCTAGCATGAGGGGGAAAGGCAAGCTCAACATGTTCGGAAGGTCAATGACAACATACTTTAACTGAGATGTGAGAAAACATAAACCATTACGTTGTCTTCCTTGTCCACCGTCAACTCTTTTAGCATGTCATACTTAATGAGTGCTCACAATCATAAAAGATGTCCAAGATAGTGTATTTATATGTGAACCTCTCTTCCTTATCACTTCCTATTAATTGCAACGATGACCAAAACTACGTTCATCAACTCCCAACAATTTTTATGCCTCATACTTCTATGTGTGAAGTTATCACTATCCATAAGATCAATATGAACTCTTTTATTCTTTCTACTTTCTCAAGATCATAGCACATAGCAAAGCCCTTGACTCAACACTAATCTTTATTATAGATAGCTCGCGGACTCGAATACAAAAAGAGATCACAAAGCAAAACTCAAACTACTTGATCAAGATACTACTGAAAGGATCAAACTAAATAAAGCGATAAAGATAGGAGTGTGATGGTGATACGATACCGGGGCACCTCCCCTAAGCTTGGCAGTTGCCAAGGGGAGTGCCCATACCCATGTGATTATGTCCTCGGAGGTGATGGAGGTGGTGATGATCACGGTGGATAATCGCACATTGAGCGTAAAAGCTCCTCCAACTTGCGGATAATGCCCTTTAGCCCTGCAATATGATCCTTCAACAGAATATTCTCCTGTGTGAGATACTTGTTCTGTATGCGAGCTAACTCAATCATCTTGAAAGCTTCAATCTCTGTTGGAGTAAAGAGGTTAGGTAAAGGTTAAGGGCTATCTTCTTCTTTCACCGCCGGAGCTTGAACCTCCATGGCTTCCTTGATCCCTTCATCCTTGTTGATCTCTTCTGGTTCTTCTACTTTTAGCTCTATCTTCAAAAGCCAAGCATCCTTGTCTTCATTGTTGGAGGAGGGTGAAGTCATGGTGCTCTAAATCTGCAACGGAAACAGCTCGAAACGAAAACAGAGGATATTTGCGTGATACGGTGGTCAAAACCTTCAGGAGTATATATAATGAATTTTTACCGACCAAAATACGTAACATGCAAGAAAACGGAGTCCGGGAGGCACACAAGGTGCCCACGAGATAGGGGGCGCGCCCTACAGGGGGGCGCGCCCTCCACTCTCGTGGGAGCCTCGTGTCCCTTTCGGACTACTTCTTTCTTCCTAAAATTCTTAAATATTCCAAAACTGATAAAAATTGCCATTGGAGTTGTTTTGGAGTCGGTTTACTTACCGTACCACATACCTATGCCTTTTCGGAGTCTGGAACGTTCTGGAAAGTGTCCCTTATGTATTCCTCAGGGGTTACGGTTTCAATAATATCAGTTTCAACATTAATAGGATTACCTGAAATATAATATTTAATTCTTTGACCGTTTACCACCCTCGGATTTGTGCCTTCGAAGTTGTTGATTTTTATGGCACCAGAACGATAGACCTCCTTGATAACGTAGGGACCTTCCCATTTTGAGAGAAGTTTTCCTGCAAAAAATCTTAAGCGAGAGTTGAATAATAACACATAATCTCCTACGTTAAACTCACGCTTTTGTATCCTCTTATCATGCCAACGTTTGACTTTTTCTTTAAAAAACTTGGCATTCTCATAGGCTTGGGTTCTCCATTCATCAAGTGAGCTAATATCAAATAACCTCTTCTCACCGGCAAGCTTGAAGTCATAATTGAGCTCCTTAATAGCCCAATATGCTTTATGTTCAAGTTCAAGAGGTAAATGACATGCTTTTCCATAAACCATTTTATACGGAGACATACCCATAGGATTTTTGTATGCGGTTCTATAGGCCCATAATGCATCATCAAGTTTTTTTGGACCAATTCTTTCTAGATCTATTCACAGTCTTTTGCAAAATTAATTTGAGCTCTCTATTGCTCAACTCTACTTGACCACTAGACTGCGGATGATAAGGAGATGCTATTCTATGATTGACATCATACTTAGCGAGCATCTTACGGAAAGCACCATGAATAAAATGTGAACCACCATCAGTCATAAGATATCTAGGGACTCCAAACCTCAGAAAAATAACTTCTTTAAGCATTTTGATAGAAGTGTTATGATCAGCACTACTAGTTGGAATAGCTTCTACCCACTTAGTAACGTAATCAACAACAACTAAAATATGTGTATAACCATTAGAGGCAGGAAAAGGTCCCATATAATCAAAGCCCCAAACATCAAACGGTTCAATAACAAGAGAATAATTCATAGGCATTTCTTGACGTCTACTAATGTTACCTATTCTTTGACATTCATCACAAGATAAGACAAACTTACGAGCATCTTTGAAGAGAGTAGGCAAATAAAAACCAGATTGTAGTACCTTGTGTGCAGTTCTATCTCCAGCGTGGTGTCCTCCATAAGATTCAGAGTGACACTTGCGTAGGATCTGTTCCTGTTCATGCTCAGGCACACAACGTCTAATAACACCATCTACTCCTTCTTTATAAAGGTGTGGATCATCCCAGAAGTAATGTCTTAAATCATAAAAGAACTTTTTCTTTTGCTGGTATGTGAAACTAGGCGGTAAATATTTAGCAACAATGTAATTAGCATAATCAGCATACCAAGGAGCAGTACGAGAAGCATTGACGACCGCTAATTGTTCATCAGGAAAGCTATCATTAATAGGCAGTGGGTCATCAAGAACATTCTCTAACCTAGACAAGTTATCTGCAACGGGGTTCTCAGCTCCCTTTCTATCAATAATGTGCAAATCAAACTCTTGGAGCAAGAGAACCCATCTAATGAGTCTAGGCTTAGCATCTTTCTTTTCCATAAGATATTTAATAGCAGCATGATCAGTGTGAATAGTAACTTTGGAATCAACAATATAAGGTCTGAACTTATCACATGCAAACACAACTGCTAAGAACTCTTTTTCAGTAGTAGCATAATTTCTCTGGGCAGTATCAAGAGTCTTACTAGCATACTGGATAACATTCAATTTCTTATCAACTCTTTGCCCTAAAACAGCACCTACAGCATAATCACTAGCATCGCACATAATTTCAAAAGGTAAATTCCAATCAGGTGGCTGAACAATAGGTGCAGTGATCAAAGCTTTCTTAAGCACTTCAAACGCTTCTACACAATCATCATCAAAGACAAAAGGAATATCTTTTTGCAATAAATTAGTCAGAGGCCTAGAGATTTTAGAAAAGTCCTTAATGAACCTCCTATAAAAACCGGCATGACCAAGGAAACTTCTTATACCTTTTATGTCCTTGGGACATGGCATCTTTTCAATAGCATCAACTTTGGCTTTATCAACTTCAATACCTCTCTCGGAGATCTTGTGCCCCAAGACAATGCCTTCATTAACCATAAAGTGACACTTTTCCCAATTCAGGACGAGACTAGTGTCTTCGCATCTCTGCAAAACTCGATCAAGGTTGCTCAAACAATCATCAAAAGAGGATCCATAGACAGAGAAGTCATCCATGAATACCTCACAAATCTTTTCACAAAAATCAGAGAATATAGCCATCATGCATCTTTGAAAGGTAGCAGGTGCATTACATAAACCAAAAGGCATACGTCTATAAGCAAAAGTACCAAAAGGGCAAGTAAAAGTAGTTTTAGATTGATCCTTCGCTGACACAGGTATCTGAGAGAAACCAGAATAACCATCTAGAAAGCAAAAATGTGTGTGTTTGGATAGCCTTTCTAGCATTTGATCAATAAAAGGTAAAGGGTAATGATCTTTCTTAGTAGCTTTATTTAACTTACGGAAATCAATTACCATCCTATAACCTGTAATAATTCTTTGCGGGATCAATTCATCTTTATCATTAGGAACGACGGTAATACCTCCCTTTTTAGGGACACAATGGACAGGGCTTACCCATTCACTATCAGCAACGGGATAAATAATACCTGCCTCAAGGAGCTTTAGTATCTCCTTTCTTACCACTTCCTTCATCTTGGGATTTAATCGTCTTTGAGGATCTCTAACTGGTTTGGCATCTTTCTCCACTGAAATCTTGTGTTGACATAATGTGGGACTAATGCCCTTAAGATCATCCAGAGTATATCCAATAGCTGCTCGGTGCTTCTTCAGAGTTTTCAATAATCTTTCTTCTTCTTTCTCTGAAAGGTTAGCACTAATAATAACAGGATATATTTCTTTTCATCAAGATAAGCATACTTAAGATTATCAGGTAATGGTTTGAGTTCAAACACGGGATCACCCTTGGGTGGAGGGGGATCCCCAAGAATTTCAACGGGAAGGTTATGTTTTAGCATAGGTTCCTGATTAAGGAACATTTCATCTATTTCTTCCCTTTCCTTCATAAAAATATCGTTATCATGGTCTAGCAAATATTGTTCTAACGGATCAGTTGGAGGAACAACAATGGAAGCAAGACCAATAATCTCATCCTTGCTAGGTGGTTCCCTTTCACGAGGTTGTATACTAAACTTAGCGAAATTAAACTCATGAGACATACCATCTATGCCAACAGTGACAATATTCTTTTCACAATTAATCTTAGCACTAGCAGTATTCAAGAAGGGTCTACCAAAAATAATGGGACAAAAGGCATCTTGTGGGTAAGCAAGAACAAGAAAATCAGCAGGATATTTAACCTTCCCACACAAAACTTCAACATCTCTAACAATCCCAACAGGTTTAATGGTATCCCTATTAGCAAGCTTAATAGTAACATCAATGTCTTCTAATTCAACAGGTGCAATGTCGTGCATAATTTCTTTATATAAATCATAAGGGATAGCACTGGCACTAGCACCCATATCACATAAACCATGATAACAATGATCTCCTATTTTAACAGAAATAACAGGCGTGCCTACAACAGGTCTACGTGTCTTAGTATCAGGTCTAGCAATATTAGCAGTCTCACCCAAGAAAGAAATGACATGCCCATCTAAGTCCTCATCCAAGAGATCTTTAACCATAGCAATACTAGGTTCAACATTAATTTGCTCAGGAGGTGTATAAGTCCTAGTATTACTCTTACGAACAACAGTCGAAGCTTTAGCATGATCCTTTATCCTAACAGGAAAAGGAGGTTTTTCAACATAAGCAGTAGGAACAATAGGATCACTATAGGTAATAGTCTTTTCTTCGACTGTAATAGGTGCAACTACTTTCACTTCAACAGGAGGATTATATTTAAACCACTTCTCTTTAGGGAGATCAACATGAGTAGCAAAAGATTCACAAAAGTAGCTACTATCTCAGAGTCAAGTCCATACTTGGCGCTAAATCCACGAAAAGCATCGGTATCCATAAAAGATTTAACACAATCGAACTTAGGTGTCATACCTGACTCCTTACCATCGTCGGAACCCCAATCTTCAGAGTTGCGTTTAATTCTTTCCAATAAGTCCCATTTGAAATCAATAGTCTTCAGCATATAAGAACCAGCACAGGAAGTATCGAGCAGGTTGCGATTATCAAGAGAAAGCCGAGCATAAAAATTCTGAATAATCATTTCCCGAGAGAGCTCATGATTGGGGCATGAATATAACATTGACTTAAGCCTCCCCCAAGCTTGAGCGATGCTTTCTCCTTCGCGAGGCCAGAAATTATATATGTAATTACGATCACGATGAACAAGATGCATAGGATAGAACTTCTGGTGAAATTCCAACTTCAATCTCTTATAATTCCAAGATCTCGTATCATCACATAGCCTATACCATGTCGATGCATCTCCCTTCAAAGATAAAGGGAAGACCTTCCTTTTGACAACATCATCGGGAATGCCTACAAGCTTAAATAATCCACAAACTTCATCCACAAAGATAAGGTGTAAATCGGGATGCAATGTTCCATCTCCTGCAAATGGATTGGCTAGCAGTTTCTCTATCATACCCGAAGGAATCTCAAAGTGAATATTTTCATAAAGTTCAGTAGGTTGAGGAGCAAATCTTTGCTCTCATGGTTGGGGTGAAGATACCCAAAACAAGCCCCTCAAAGGATTAGTTTCCATAGTGACAAGTAACAAAAAATTTCAGCACACTATATAAATGTTTCCTTACCAAATTCCACTCACCAAAAGCACTACACTCCCCGGCAACGATGCCAGAAAAGAGTCTTGATGACCCACAAGTGTAGGGGATCTATCATAGTCCTTTTGATAAGTAAGAGTGTCGAACCCAACGAGGAGCAGAAGGAAATTATAAGCGGTTTTCAGTAAGGTTTTCTGCAAGCACTGAAATTGTAGGTGATAGATAGTTTTATGATAAGATAAATAGTAACGAGTAACAAGTAAATAAAGCAAATAAGGTGCAGCAAGGTGGCCCAATCCTTTATGTAGAAAAGTATAAGCCTTGACAATTTCTAATAATGAGAAAGGAGCTCCGAGGACACATTGGGAATTACCGTCAAGCTAGTTTTCATCACATTCATATGATTCACGTTCAGTACTTTGATAATTTGATATGTGGGTGGATCGGTGCTTGGGTACTGCCCTTACCTGGACAAGCATCCCACTTATGATTAACCCCTATTGCAAGCATCCGCAACTACAACAAAAGTATTAAGGTAAACCTAACCATAGCATGAAACATATCGATCCAAATCAGCCCTAACAAAGCAACGCATAAACTAGGATTTAAGCTTCTGTCACTCTAGCAACCCATCATCTACTTATTACTTCCGTATGCCCTCCTCTAGGCCCAATAATGGTGAAGTGTCATGTAGTTGACGTTCACATGACACCACTAGAGGAGAAGACAACATACATCTCATAAAAATACCGAACGAATACCAAATTAACATGACTACTAATAGCGAGACTTCACCCATGTCCTCAGGAACAAACGTAACTACTCACAAAGCATATTCATGTTCATAATCAGAGGTGTAATAATATGCATGAAGGATCTGAACATATGATCTTCCACCAAGTAAACCTATAAGTATCAACTACAAGGAGTAATCAACACTACTAGCAACCCACAGGTACCAATTTGTGGTTTGGATACAAGATTGGTTACAAGAGATGAACTAGGGTTTGAGAGGAGATGGTGCTGGTGAAAATGTTGATGGAGATTGACCCCCTCCCGATGAGAGGATCGTTGGTGATGACGTTGGTGATGATTTCCCCCTCCCGGAGGGAAGTGTCCCCAGCAGAACAACTTTGCCTGAGCCCTAGATTGGTTCCGCCAAGGTTCCGCCTAGTGGCGGCGGAGTTTCGTCCCGTAAGCTTGCCCACGATTTTTTCTAGGGTAAAAGTGATGATATAGCAGACGATGGACGCCGGAGGCCCACCAGGGGGCCCAGGAGATAGGGGCGTGCCCTATAGGGGGGGGGCCTGTCTCCTGGACAGGGTGTGGGCCCCCTGGCCTATTTCTTTTGCTCAGAAATTCTTATAAATCCCAAAAAGTTGTTTCGTGGAGTTTCAGGACTTTTGGAGTTGTGCAGAATAGGTTTCCAACATTTGCTCCTTTTCCAGCCAGAATTCCAGCTGCCGGTATTCCCCCTCTTCATGGTGAACCTTGTAAAATAAGAGAGAATAGCCATAAGTAATGAGATATATTGTGTAATAACAACCCATAATGCAATAAATATTGATATAAAAGCATGATGCAAAATGGACGTATCACCTATCTATTTACTTTTATGTTGAGTCATCACCTTCTTATTAAAAAGCACCCGCTGGAGAGCACATTGTCATTTGCATTCATTATTATTGGTTTATATTGGGTATGACTTGACTGGATCTCTTTTACCATGAATTACAATGTTTAGTCAGTCCTTGATCTTTAAAGGTGCTCTGCATTTATGTTTTGCGGTCTCAGAAAGGGCTAGCGAGATACCATTTTGTTATATCATGTTATGATTGTTTTGAGAAAGTGTTGTCATCCGAGATTTATTATTATCGCTCGCTAGCTGATTATGCCATTGATATGAGTAATTGTGAGACCGAGGTGTTATTGTGAGTATGGTTAGTTCATAATACTTTTGAAACTTGAATGCTGGCTTTACATGTTTACAACAACAAGAGCAAACAGAGTTTGTAAAAGTTTTTCTTTATCACTTTCAGTTTATCAACTGAATTGCTTGAGGACAAGCAAAGGTTTAAGCTTGGGGGAGTTGATATGTCTCCAACGTATCTACTTTTCCAAACATGTTTGCCCTTGTTTTGGACTCTAACTTGCATGATTTGAATGAAACTAACCCGGACTGACGCTGTTTTCAGCAGAATTACTATGATGTTGTTTCATGTGTAGAAAACAAAAGTTCTCGGAATGACCTGAAAATCCTTGGAGACAAGTTTCAGAAAATATAAAAAATACTGGCGAAAGAATCAAGACCAGGGGGCCCAGACCCTTTCCACGAGGGTGGGGGGCGCGCCACCCCCTCTGGGCGCGCCCCCCTGTCTCGTGGCCCCCCTGCAGCTCCGCCGACCTCAACTCCAACTCCATATATTCTGTCTCTTGGAGAAAAAATCAGAGAGAAAGTTTCATCGCGATTTACGATACGGAGCCGCCGCCAAGCCCTAATATCTCTCAGGAGGACTGATCTGGAGTATGTTCGGGGCTCCGGAGAGGGGGATTCGTTGCCATCGTCATCATCAACCATCCTCCATCACGAATTTCATGATGCTCACCGCCTTGTGTGAGTAATTCCATCGTAGGCTTGCTGGATGGTGATGGGTTGGATGAGATTTATCATGTAATCAAGTTAGTTTTGTTAGGGTTTGATCCCTAGTATCCACTATGTTCTGAGATTGATGTTGCTATGACTTTGCTATGCTTAATGCTTGTCACTAGGGCCCGAGTGCCATGATTTCAGATCTGAACCTATTATGTTTTCATAAATATATGTGTGTTCTTGATCCTATCTTGCAAGTCTATAGTCACCTATTATGTGCTATGATCCGACAACCCCGAAGTGACAATAATCGGGATACTTCTCGGTGATGACCATAGTTTGAGGAGTTCATGTATTCACCATGTGTTAATGCTTTGGTCCGGTTCTCTATTAAAAGGAGGCCTTAATATCCCTTAGTTTCCACTAGGACCCCGCTACCATGGAAGGGTAGGACAAAAGATGTCATGCAAGTTCTTTTCCATAAGCACGTATGACTATATTCGGAATACATGCCTACATTACATTGATGAATTGGAGCTAGTTCTGTGTCACCCTATGTTATAGCTATTACATGAGGAATCACATCTGACATAATTATCCATCACTGATCCATTGCCTATGAGCTTTTCATATATTGTGCTTCGCTTATTTACTTTTCCGTTGCTATTGTTACAATCACTACAAAACCCAAAAATATTACTTTTGCTATCTTCATCTTTACCACTGTTACCATTACTATCATACTACTTTGCTACTAAATACTTTGCTGCAGATACTAAGTTATCCAGGTGTAGCGACCAGACCTCAAACAGTCTGATCTCCGTGCTTCAGTGTCATCCCTGGATCAGTAATGCTGACACGCACAGTACTCGAAGGATTTATAACAGAGTAGCAATCACACACTTATTACATCGAATGTCTCAAAAGAGAACTTATTACAATAAATATGGCTTAAGGCCATCTAACAACGATAACAGCGGAAGGCTTGGAAGATAAGTGAGTCCATCAACTCCAACGGCATCAGTGAGTATAGGACCACGATCCTAAGGCATCTTACTTGTCATCTGAAAAGTCTGCAACATGAACGTTGCAGCCCAAAAACGGGTCAGCACACGGAATACGCTGGCAATGTAACACATAGAGAGTAATGAAATGACATAGCTATACTACATGCATAATATGGCTGGTGGAAAGCTCTATGGTTACAGTTTTGCATAAAGCCAATTTTTCCCTACTGCAAAGGAATAACTTTTATTTAACTATCATGGTAGTTGTTAAACATTGAGAATGGTTGACAGCATTCTCAATCCCAATTAAATATCATCATTAAAAACCCAACATCATTAATTAAAGTAACATGACGAGATTCACATGATAATCCAAGTACTAGATACTTAAAACGTCCATAACCGAGGACACGACTAATCATGATTAGTTTGTACACTCTGCAGAGGTTTGCACACTTTTCCCCACAAGACTCGATCTCCTCCGTTTGTTTTCTCACACTACATGGTGTTTGAGAAATGGATGACCGAGACATAGTCTTTTAGAAGCGCTAGCACCTTACGATTGGGTAGACCGTACCAACCTACACCCCTACATCTGCTAGTCTACCACTGTAAGAGTTCGCACGACTTATTCAACTATGGTAGAGCCCATAATAGCATGTGGCTGCACACGGAAGTTTCTAGCATGAACAATCTTATGATCCCTTTGAGCCTGGGTGGCGGTCCGTAAAAAAACAGGCAATCCTGGAATACCCAGGTGCATCAATCCACCTAGATGTGTGTTTAAGTTGCCACCTTAAATAAACCATTAAATAACAATCTCACATCTGTCATGGATACACTCACCCAATCCACGTCTACTAGCATAGCATGGCGAAATAAGCAAACGGAGAAGTAACTCCCAAAGGTTTGAATATAAGAATAGGTAATAGGTACTACCTCAACTACTTCCCAAAACCCACATATTAATCAGATCCTAATCATGCAATGTTTGAGGATTGGTCTAATGCAATAAAACTGGGTAGTAAAGAGGTATGATCAAAGTGTTACTTGCCTTGCTGATGATCCGTGAAACCTAGGGATTCGAAGTAGCAAGCAACGCAATCCGGGTACTCTATCGCAAACAAACAAACAAACAAACATACAATAAGTACTCATCTAATGCACAGGTAAAACTCAAATAAGATATATAACCAGAAATTTCAACTTAAGAACTTCGGTTGGCAAAAGAAATCAAATCAAACGAAGCAACAAAAATCAAACTACAGAAGAAACAAGCTTCGTTTACTAATCTGGACCTAAGTCAAATTCTACAGAAGCAAAAACTAGTTTGAGTTGATTAAACGGAAAGAGGGTTTCGAGACGAAACTCTAGGCGCTTGAATCGCCTGATTCCGAAACGAGCGAAAAGATAAACTAAAACAAAAAGCGGATCAGAAATAATCGCGGAATAATCCGATAAAAAGAAAAACTGACAAACAGATTAACAAACGGATGTTCGTTAACTGAAACTAAACAGCGAAAACGTTCGTTAGAACGAACGAACGGGCGAACGCTCGCTAAATAAAATAAACCCTAAAAAAACCAAACTAAAAAACGAATCTATGATTTTTCTTAAAAAAAACCGAAGTGGCTTTTCTTAAAAACAACCGGTCCGGCGGCGGCGGCTCGGGCGGTACCTCCGGCGAGGCTCTCCGGCGGGTGGCGAGGGGCGGCGGGGCTCCGGCGGCGGGGTGGGGCGGCTCGGCAGCGGCGGCGACACAAGGCGGCGGGGCTGGCGTCTCTGGTGGCGGGGTGGTGCGGCGGCGGCCGCTGCGGCTTGGGGTTCCCAAGGGGGCCCCGGGCTGGGTATTTAAAGGGGAAGGGGGGGTGCGGCGGCATGGGGGAGGGGGCAAGCAGCGGCGGCGGGAGGCGGAGTCCGGCTCGGACTTTGCGGCGGCGGCGCGCGGGGAAGGTGGCGACGGTGGCGGGCCGGCCTTGATCTGCTGGGCTTCGGCCCAGTCGGGCGTGCACGATTTTTTTTAAACAATTTCGCCGAACAGAAAAAAAATTCTAGAAACATAAATAAAAATCTAAAAATACCAAAATAAATTTTCATCGTCCAACTAAAATATTTATAACAAGATGAACATTTTCTTGGCCCTAAAATGCAGTTTTGAAAAACGTGCATTTTTTCCTAAATTCAAATAAAATAGCAAAAACACCAAAATAAACCTTATTTGATTTTTTTATTAAATCCTCAATACTTCTTTATTTTGGGAAAGTCATTTTATTCCCTCTCTCATATTTTTATAATCGAAATAATTGAAGATAAAATAAATAAAATCAAATGATCCTATTTTCAAAATTTGAGAAAACTCAAATATGAAAATAACGAAATCCCCAACTCTCTCCGAGGGTCCTTGAGTTGCGTAGAATTTCTAGGATCAAACCAAAAGCAAACAAAAATATGATATGCATTGATGATCTAGTGTATAACATCCCAAATTGAAAATTTGGGATGTTACAAACCTACCCCCCTTAAGATGAATCTCGCCCTCGAGATTCGGGTTGGCTAGAAAATAGGTGAGGGTGGTCCTTCAGCAGATCTTCCTGTCGCTCCCAGGTGGCTTCATCTTCGGTGTGGTAGCTCCACTGAACTTTGCAAAATTTGATAACCTTGTTGCGGGTGACTCGGCTGGCATACTCAAGAATCTTAATTGGTTTCTCCTCATAGGTCAAATCATTGTCTAACTGAATTGCCTCTAATGGTACTGTATCTCTCAGTGGTATAACAGCCATCTCTGCGTGGCACTTCTTCAACTGGGACACGTGGAACACATCGTGAACTCCTGACAATCCTTCGGGCAACTCCAACTTGTAGGCAACTTCTCCCATACGTTCCAATACTTTGTATGTCCCACAAAACATGAAGCTAATTTACCTTTAACACCAAAACGCTTAACTCCTCGAAGTGGAGATACTCGAAGATAAACTCTGTCTCCGACTTTGTAAACTGTCTCCTTGCGTTTTGAATCTGCATAGCTCTTCTGCCTGGACTGGGCTACTTTCAGCCTATCGCGAATCAATTTCACCTTCTGTTCAGACTCCTTGATCAAATCTGGTCCAAAAGCTCGCGGTCTCCAACTTCATCCCATGACAACGGGGTCCTGCACCTCCTTCCGTACAAGGCTTCGAAAGGGGCCGTCTTCAAACTGGATTGATAACTATTGTTGTAAGAAAATTCTGCATATGGCAAGTTGTCATCCCAACTTGATCCATAATCTAACGCACAAGCTCTCAACATATCCTCCAAAATCTGATTGACTCTCTCTGTCTGTCCATCTGTCTGCGGGTGAAAAGCTGTGCTGAACTCTAGCCTGGTACCCAAGGTTTCGTGCAACTGATTCCAGAACTTTGAGTTAAACTGGGTTCCTCTATCTGATACAATGCTCCTCGGAACTCCATACAGACATACGATCCTGGTCATGTATATCCCAGCCAACTTAGCACTGGTATAACTGGTCTTCACTGGGATGAAATGTGCTACTTTCGTCAAACGATCGACTATAACCCAAATCGAGTTATTGCCTGAACGAGTCCTGGGCAATCCCATAATGAAATCCATGCCTAGTTTATCCCACTTCCATTCGGGTATTGGCAATGGTTGTAACAATCCTGCTAGCTTCTGATGCTCTGCCTTTACTCTCTGACATACATCACAAACTGCTACATATTCTGCAATATCCTTCTTCATTCCGGTCCACCAGAAAGTATCCTTTAAATCCAAATACATCTTGGTATTTCCTGGGTGAATCAAATATGGTGAGTCATGGGCCCCTTGCAAAATCACCTTTCTAATCTCCGGGTCATTAGGCACATAAACACGGTCTTCAAACCATAAGGTATCGTGCTCATCCTCACGAAATCCTTTAGCTTTACCTTTGCTCATCCTTTCCTTTATATCAGCAATTTCCTTGTCAGTCTTCTGAGCTTCTCTGATCTTATCCATCAAAGTAGATTGAATCTCCAATGCTGCTACATAGCTCACGAAGGTCCTCAGATAACTCCTTCGGTAACTCTCCAGTCATGAGTGTATTGACATGGCTCTTCCGGCTCAACGCGTCGGCTACTACGTTAGCCTTTCCCGGGTGGTAATGCAATCCCATATCATAATCTTTGATGAGTTCAACCATCTCCTTTGCCTGAGATTCAACTCCTTCTGTGTGAAAATGTACTTCAAACTCTTGTGATCCGTGTACACTTTACAATGGTTTCCGATGAGAAAATGTCTCCAAGTCTTCAATGCATGCACTATGGCTGGTAACTCCAAATCATGTGTGGCATAATTCAACTCATGAGGTTTCAGCTGCCGTGAAGCACATGAAACAACTCTTCCCTCCTGCATAAGCACTGCTCCAAGTCCTCGACGTGAAACGTCGCAATACACCTCGTAATCCTTACTCTGACCTGGCAGAATCAACACTGGAGAGGTAATCGAACGTTCCTTCAACTCCTGGAAACTGGCCTCACACTCCTCAGTCTAAATAAACTTGGTATCCTTCTTCAACAATTCCGTCATAGGTTTTGCAATCTTTGAGAAATTCTCAATAAATCTTCGGTAATATCCTGCGAGTCCAAGGAAACTCTGGATCTCTCCAACTGTTGTTGGTGCTTCCCAGTTTGTCACGGTGACAACTTTGGTGGGGTCTACTGCTATTCCTTCTCCGGATATAACATGTCCGAGGAATCCAACTTCCTTCAACCCAAATTCACATTTGCTGAACTTGGCGTATAACTGATGTTCTCCGAGCTTCTCAAGTACCAAACGCAAATGCTCCTTATGCTCTTCTTCATTCTTCGAGTAGACCAAAATATCATCAATGAACACCACGATGAACTTATCCAAAAACTCCATAAACACCTTGTTCGTCATGTTCATTGTCAGAGTAATGGGCCACGGGTAGGCTAACCCGAGCCCCAGAGCCTTTCGAAACATCGGGGCAGACTGCGCCCCTCAAGACCCCACGATGAAGAGCCGCCTCCTGGGAGTCGGCATCAACCATCCCTCACGGCCGAGTCCCAGGGACAGCTTCGAGGTAGGCCGACTCTCGGATGACGGCTTCCAGATAAGCCGACTCTTAGCTGACGACTTCCAGAGAAGCCGACTGTGGGAGTCGGCCCGTGACTCCAACGTCCTCTTTCCTACGCCACAATGGGCGGGGCGGAGTACGGTCGCAGCATGGCCGTCTCTACCCCGCTTACGAGGGGCTGGCATGGCTACAGTGTGTCGTATCGCTGGAGATCTCCATCATGGAACGACACTGTTGCCATGCCTGCCCTGACCTCTGCCCTTGTGGGCGGCGCACTGTGCCCATGATGGCCTACCAGTATGGCCCAGAGACGGCAGGACCCGCCCGTCAGTGGGAGCACTGAAGACGGCGAGAGCGCCACGAAGACGGCCCCGTGGGAGTTGGCCCCCTGGAGTCGGCCGACCCCTCCCATGGGCCCCGCATGCCATTAACCAGACAAGACGGGGAGTGGCGACAGTGATCGCCCGCCAGACGGCGGCACTGTTGCCATGACCCCATGACCAAGCCAGCGTCATCAGAAGCACCGCTACAGTACCAGGCCTGTCAGCGGGGCCCGCCAGTCGGCAGAGACAACGGCGGCCTGAGAGACAGACGGTGGGGACCCGCGCCCAGCCGGATTACCATTGTATCCCGAGGGGAGGGGGCAGGCCTATATAAGCCCCCCGAGGCACCCATGCAACGGGGATAGCCTCTTTAACATTAGACCGATCATATAGGAAGGAAGGAGCTAGCCTTGCCCTCTCCTACCTCCAGAAACAGCTCTAGGAGCACCATTGTACTCACTTTGCCATAGTGATCATGCGGAGACCCCGCAGAGCAGCAATAGTCGGCTTGCCGCATTCTTCTAGCCTCTCTTAAGTAAAGCCGACTCGTAAGTAGTCGGCTTACCGCTTTCTATCCAACTTGTTAAAAAGACTCTAAGATGGCCAAGTACTTGCCTTCCCAAAGTAGCCAAGTGTTTGATCTAGTGGCAGTCCGCAGAGCGGTTGCCCGACTGGCAAGGCAGCGACTAAGGGAAGGCAGCAAAGGAAAAAGCCAAAAGAGCACTGAGCAAGGAAATATAGAACTCAGATAAATATTTACGTAACATAGGCCCTTGGACGAATCTTCAAGTAGAAGTTCAAAATACACCCCGCGGGTGGAATTGTTCGAATTAACAAAGTTCTTGAAAGACTACTAAAGCAGATAAAATGAAGGCAAAGACGGCAGCCTAGGAGGCGACATCCGGGTTCGGAGGGTCGGAGGAGACGGCGGTGCCAGGCGCCGGGGTGGCCGGCTGGGTAGTCTCGGCTTGATCGTCTCCGGTGGCAGCCGCCTTCTCCGGACGCGACTCGTTGCTGGAGGCGCGGTCGAGCTGAGGATGGTCACCTGTTCCATCATCTGGCACCTCCGTCTCACCTTCCTCCTCGGCGCTGGAAGCAATCACCTCCGCCCGAACCACTCCGGTGGCGCCTCCCTGCCGTCTTCAGCCCGATCAGGGACGAAGATGCTGGTGTCGGCATAGTCGGCAATCGCCGCAGCACGAGCGACGAGGGCGTCTTCCACAGCTACCAGCTCCGCGTGGGCCTCTGACCGGAACGCGGCCAGACGGTCTAGGTCCAGCCCTGGATACCACGCCTTGATGAATTCCAAGGCCCGACGCGCTCCATCCTGGGCCGAGGAACCCTTCCAAGCCTCAAGACGACCAGCTGCGACCTCCAGCCAGTCGGCAGTCCGACTAGCAGTGTGCAGAACCGGCATGTCTGGCCACAGGGCGCAGCATCCGGTTGGCCGGCCGCAGACGAGCCTCGATGCTCAGAAGTTGCTCGTCAAGGGTCCGGGGGGCGTTGGCGGCTATCTCCGCACCATCTTCCCTCCGCGCCTCGCGATCTGCCTCGATGGCCTGAGTGGCCGCCTGCGAGTGGCCAGGGAAGAAGTCTACCAAGACAAAAAGAAGCAAGTCAGAATCGGAGTCGCCCGACCCACAGTCAGCGGCTCAAAGAAAAGTAAAGAAACTCACCGTCCACGATGTCCTCAATCTCATGAAAGCCGGAAGTCAGCTGCGCCTCCTTGTCGGTCCAGGAGGAGCGCTCGCTCTTGAACTCGGCCAGGAGCGCAGCCTCTTTCTTCTCTGCCTCCTCCCGCGCCTTCTTGAGCAGCTCCTTTTGCTCCGCCAGCTGCACGGCCAGTAGATCACGCTCCGCGGCAAGCTTTCCGCACTCCTCCCCCTTGGCGCGCAAGGCAGTGTTGGCCTCGCCTAGCTGCTGCTGAAGAGTGGCGTTGGCCTCTGAAGAATAAAAAAGAAAGACGTTAAGTCGTCAACAAAGAAAGTCGCTGAGAAGATCCGGCCCGACTGCTCAGCAGTCGGCCCGAATCTCGGGGACTACAGCCCGCGGGTGCGCCAGCGCGCCCCCGCGAAGAAGAAGGAAGACTCACTCCGACTCTCTGACAAGTCAGCAGTCCGCTTGCTCAGCTCCTCAATATTGCGGTTGAAGGCAGTAACGTGGAGGTTTTGGTACTCCTGCAACAAGAATTTTCAGACGGAGATAAGTATCGGAACTCGCCAGAAGGAGTTCCGAGCCGCCTGCTCAGCAGCCGGCCCGAAACTCGGGGACTACACCAAGTGGGTGCACTGGCGCGCCCCCACAGAGAAGAACAAAGAAAAGCAAAGTCAAAAATGAAGGAAAGCCGGACGGCTACTCGCGACGCCAGATGCACCTTGGTGCAGCTCTGGATGGCGTCGCCCTCGGCTCGCAGCTTCGCCTGGATGTCTAGAAGCGCCTGGCTCAGCGGGCCCATGCTGCCCCCTCGCACCCACCCAACGGGCGCGGCGCTCGTCGCCTTAGCATCTGGGATGGCTGAGCTGGTGGCGCCGGTCTCCAGCGGGCACTGGCAACGTGGCGGCGCACTGGCGAGGTGACTTGAAGGAGCAGCCTCGCCACGGACTCGTCCTCAGTCGGCGGCACCGGCGGGCTTGCCGACTGTTTACCTGACACACCCCCAGACGGCGGCGGAGGCGGCGGTGGCGGCAGGATTGTGTCCGACATGGAGCCATGGCCGCTCTCTCTCTCCATGATGGGGTTCTCACCACCGGCTTCCCCAGTCTGCCCCGTGAACTCCGGGGGCGGCGGCGCGGAGTTCAGCGGAACAACGAGTAGCGCCGACTGGCGGTGTGCGGCCTCCTCAGCTAGCCGCCTTGCCGCAATGGTGGCTTCGGCCTCGTCCAGCTTCCTCTGGGCGGAGGCAGCCGCCTTCTCGGCCTCCGCCTTCTCCAGATGGGTGGCTTCGTCCTCGTCGCGCTTCTCCCACACGTTCCGCTCCGTCGCCTCCCGAAGGTTCGCGGCGGGATCAATCCGCCGAGTACTGACGGAAGTGTCCGCCGACCCCATGACGGAGGCGGCGGCGACCCTCTCGAAGGTGAGGGGAGCCCTGAGGCGAAGAAAGCTTGTAAAAGATTTGGACAAAAATCCACCAAGAGCAAAACAAGTCAAGAGCAGAGGCACTTACGCGGAGACCAGCGGCGGCTTCTTCACTTCCTTACGGAAGCGGTTGGCCTTCGCGAGCGCCTCTTCCCGCTTGGTCGCAGCGGCCGCCCCCTTGAACTTCTTTGACCAGCCGCCAAGCAAGCTCGGCCTGGCCCGGCGCCTCTTCGCGCCTCCTTGATCATCCAAGCTGGCAGCGGAGCCCGCGCCCGGATGGCCAACCCTCGGTTGGCCGCGCGGGACGACTTCCCCCTTGGCGTCGTCATCAGGCTAGTCGGCAAAGGTGGCCGACGGCCTGAAGTCTCCTCCTCCTCCTCCTTCGGCGCCGGCCTCCATCGCCGTGGCCCCCAAGTCCGGGTCATTGATGTCGCTCTCCGCTCGATCGGGGACGAACTGGCGGGCCGAGCCCGCGGTGCCGGCTAAAGGCTGCATGAGGGGGTTCTTACTCAAGAAAAACCAAAAAGATTAGAAGTCAGATTCGGCTGCAGAGAAGACAAAAGAAGAAGGAAGACGACTTACGACAAGCGGGGGGTTGGCACGTGAGTACGGCTCCTTGCCGAACTGCCAAGTCGCCGCGAGGTTACAGATTGAAATATAGTTCACCATGTCCGCCACCTCCCGTGGGGCATGTCCTTGGAGCAGAGCCGACTCGGATCCCGGTGGCCGCTCATCTGACAGATCAGATGAGATCGATCTTGGAGCGGGAGGACTCGGCGCACCACGAAGGCGGCCAGCAAGTCGGACCCGGTCAGGCCCTCCGACTGCGGCGGCACCAGCGGGAGTCAGCGTCTTGACCCGGTGGGACCAGCTAGGGAGCCTCCCAGCCGGTGCGCCGACTTCGAAAGGCGGCAGGTTGACCCAGTCGCCATCTGCGGTGACGTTCATCACATAGAAGTAAGAGCGCTGCCATATCTTCACCGACTTGATCAGCAGGATGGCGGGAAACGGATTGTCGGCGTCGATCTCCGCATCGCAATGAAGGCGCCGCACTGGGCCGGCACGCCGGCGACGTGCGTGCCGAGCTTGGACTGGAAGAACTCTCCCCACAGCTCGGTTGTGGGGAGAACGCCGAGGAAGCCTTCGCACAAGGTGGCAAAGGCAGCCAGCAGCACCAACGTGTTCGGGGTGAGGTGGTGCGGCTGGAGCCTGTGGAACTCCAAGAATGAGCGGAAGAAGCCGCTCGCCGGCAGCCCCAAGCCGCGCATGAGGTGCGAGCGGAACACGACCCGCTTGCCCTCCTCCGGCGCCGGCACTATTTCCCTCTCCGACGCGACACGGGCTCGCACTAGGTACGCGCCGGGGAGGCGACGCGGTTTGCAGAGGAACTCGATGATGTTGTCGTCCACCTCGGAGCCGTCCCACACGCCGGAGCGCACGACAGCTGGTGCGGCGGCGGAGGAAGAGCTCATCGTCGCAAGCGCGGCGTAGCTCGATGCGGCGGTGACAGGAGGAAGAAGAGGCAAGGAGGAAGCAAGGGGAGTAGGGGAGATGGGCGCGCGTGCTTCGCCGCTCCCTTCCTCCCACCTACTTATAGGCTCAGGGGCTGAGAAGCCGATGGGGCGGGCATGGGATTAACTGTGCTCTGGCCCCCACGCCCCCCACGCCCCCTACGATTTACCACACGCAGTAACTGCGTGCAGTTACAGCGTGGGAAACCCAACCGTCCGCACGACCGCAGCAAATCCGCCCGCGTGCCGAGGCACGGTAGTGGCGGGCCCCGCCTGAGGTCTTGTCCCATCGCGCGCGTGGATGGGTAGACTGAACCGGCCATGTGGCGCCCCGTGACGGACCCGCAACGGGCGGCTGCCCGGAAGCTTATCAGGCACGCCGCCTGGAACCCGCCGCGATGTTCAAACTCTCTAAAGGGCAAGACGGCCTTCTGCGAGTCCGACTCCAGCTAGTCGGCCTGGAGGAAGACGGCGAGCGAGTCCGAGATTCCACCCCCAGAGAGATGAAACTGTTGAGGCTCCCCGGCGCGTCTCCCATGACGCCTCACCAGCTTCGGGGACTACTGTCGGAGTAATGGGCCACGGGTAGGCTAACCCGAGCCCCAAAGCCTTTTGAAACATCGGGGCAGCCTGCGCCCCCAAGACCCCACAATGAAGAGCCGCCTCCTAGGAGTCGGCATCAACCGTCCCTCATGGCCGAGTCCCAGGGACGGCTTCGAGGTAGGCCGACTCTCGGGTGACGGCTTCTAGATAAGCCGACTCTTAGCTGACGACTTCCAGAGAAGCCGGCTGTGGGAGTCGGTCCGCGACTCCAACCTCCTCTTTCCTACGCCACGATGGGCGGGGCGGAGTACGGTCACAGCATGGCCGTCTCTACCCCGCTTACGAGGGGCTGGCATGGCTACAGTGTGCCGTATCGCTGGAGATCTCCATCATGGCGCGGCACTGTTGCCATGCCTGCCCTGACCTCTGCCCTCGTGGGCGGTGCACTGTGCCCATGATGGCCTACCAATACAGCCCAGAGACGGCGGGACCCGCTCGTCAGAGGGAGCACGTAAGACAGCGAGAGCGCCACGAAGACGGCCCCGTGGGAGTTGGCCCCCTGGAGTCGGCCGGCCCCTCCCACGGGCCCCGCACGCCATTAACCAGACAAGACGGGGAGTGGCGACAGTGATCGCCCGCCAGACGGCGGCACTGTTGCCATGACCCCATGACCAAGCCAGCGTCATCAGAAGCACCGCTACAGTACCAGGCCTGTCAGCGGGGCCTGCCAGTCGGCAGGCCCCAGCAGTCGGCGGAGACGACGGCGGCCTGAGAGACAGACGGCTGGGACCCGTGCCCAGCCGGATTACCATTGTATCCCGGGGGGGGGGGGGGGGGGGGCAGGCCTATATAAGCCCCCCGGGGCACCCATGCAACGGGGATAGCCTCTTTAACATTAGACCGATCATATAGGAAGGAGGGAGCTAGCCTTGCCCTCTCCTACCTCCAGAAACAGCTCTAGGAGCACCATTGTACTCAGTTTGCCATAGTGATCATGCGGAGACCCCGCAGAGCAGCAGTAGGGGTGTTATCTCCTTGGAGAGCCCTGAAGCTGGGTAAGATCCGCCGGCGTGCATGTCTTCACCTCATCCCGCTTCCGGGCACCGGCGACGTTCTACTCGCTCCCACCATGATAAGCCATCCGTCGGCATATGTCGTACCCTACCCCCGACATTCATGAAATAGGCAGGTGCGTTAGTTAGACCAAATGACATAACAGTGTACTCGTACATCCCACACCTGGTGGTAAAATCCATCTTAGGTATATCCTGCTCTCGAATCTTCAACTGATGGTATCCTGGTCGCAAATCGATCTTGGAAAACACCTTAGCTCCTTGCAATCGGTCAAACAAATCATTGATCATCGGAAGTGGGTACTTGTTCTTTATTGATACCGCATTCAATCCTCGATAATCAACAACCATCCTTAATGATCCGTCCTTCTTCTCCACTAGAAGTACTGGTGATCCCCAAGGAGAAGAACTTGGGCGAATATATCCTTTATCCAGTAACTCCTTAATCTGCTTTTTAATCTCTTCCAGATCTTTTGCAGGCATTCTGTATGGTCTCTTTGATATTGGCCCTTTGCCTGGCAAAAGCTCAATCAAAAACTCAATGTCTCTGTCCGGTGGCATGCCTTGCAACTCCTCTGGAAATACGTCAAGAAAATCCTTCACCACTGGTACTTCTTCCTGCACAATTCCTGTTAATGAATTTACTTGTGTCCTCCTCAGCTCATGCCGGGATACATACTTGATCCTTCTTCCTTCTGGCGTTGTAAGCAAAATCGTCTTACTGGTGCATTCAATGCTCCCTCCATACTTCGATAACCAATCCATGCCTAATATCACATCCAATCCTTGTGATTCCAATACTATTAGGTCCGAGGGAACCACGTAGTTACCAATCCTTAATGGTAACTGATCACACCATAGGCTAGCCATATACTCTGCTCGAGGTGAGGTTACTAACATGGGTGACCTAAGGGCTTGGGTTGGCAGTTTATACTTATCCACAAATCCCCTTGAGATGTATGAATGCGATGCACCAGTATCAAAAAGAATAATTGCAGTAAATGACTTAACCAAAAACTTACCTATTACTGCATCTGGCTGAGCTTCAACCTCCTCCACATTAACATGGTTCATCTGTCCCCTATTGAAAGGGTTCGGCTTCTTCCCCGAGCTTCCATTGCCATTTCCATTCTGGCCTTCGGGACATTCATTGGCGTAATTACCACTCTTCTGACACTTAAAGCAAGTGACTTGGCTCAAATCTTTCTTAGCTGGGGTTGATGGGTTGGTACGGTTCTGGCCGTTGCTTCCTCCATTCCCATTCTTGGGGCCATTATGATTATGCGAACTACCTCCTCCATGGGTATGCTGAAAATGTCCTCCAGTCTTCGGGGTAAAACGTGGCTTCTGTTGAGCTCCAGAATTGTACTTTCCTTATCCATACTTCCTCTTGCGGTTGTCAATCTGCTGCTGCTTCCATTCAATCATAAGAGCATGATCTACCAACTCCTGGTAGTTCTTGAAACTTGCTACCATCAATTGCATGCTCAGCTCATCATTCAGTCCTTCCAGAAACTTCTCTTGCTTAGCTGCATCCGTAGCAACGTCATCTGGGGCATAACGTGCTAGCTTACTAAAGTCATCCACATACTGGCCAACTGTCCGTCCTCCTTGGCGTAAGTTGCAGAACTCACGCTTCTTCATGGCCTTAGCTCCTGCTGAAACATGGGCAGTACGGAAAGCCTACTGAAATTGATCCCATGTGACAGTGTCTACTGGATATGTGGCTGTGAAATTCTCCCACCATGATGCTGCGGGTCCTTCAAGCTGATGTGCGGCAAATCGCACCTTCTCCGCATTTGTGCATCCTGTAGTGGTCAACTCCCGTGCTGTCTTGCGAATCCAATCATCTACAACAATTGGCTCGGTGCTACTGGAAAACACCGGCGGATTCAGCCTAAGAAAACGGGTTAAGTGATCAACAGGTGGTGGTGGTGGGTTGTTGTTGTTGTTGTTGTTCCCCTGATTCTGATTCTAGACCAGCAACTGCATCAAGGCATTCTGCTGCTGGATCAACTGAGTGAGCTCCGGTGGGAAAGCAAATCTGTTGTCACGTCTCGGAGGCATCTGAGGGTTTAGAAAAGATGAGAAAATAGAATAGAATGAGGTCTAGAGGGAAAACACTACCCATATGCACATGAGACAAAAGCAATCAAAACACTTCATTCAAATCAAGCAAGGGCATACAACGGTCTATCTGTCGTCACAAAAGTACTCAGACTATACTAGATACATGGGGAAGTACTACTACTATTATGGTGGTCATCTAGAAAAACTGCTCCATTGAAGACTCCATGATATCTGCTCCAGCTTCATCAACATAGTCATCATCGCTATCGTCTGGGTCTGAGTCGGTGTCGTCGATGATGATGTAGTTCTCTGGACAGGTGCAATCTTCGTCTTCTTCTCTAGTCGCGGGAAATCCCATGAATACTTTTAGCTTCTTCTTCAGATCATCGCTCTTCTCCACGAGTGTTTCTATTTCCTCCTCATATCCATCGCGTGTAGACTTGAGTTTTTCCTCCAGTTCCGTGATCTTGGTCATGGCCTTCTTCAGATCTATCATGCCTACACACATCTGGTTCTCCTAGCGTCGAATGTGCTGGTTTAACTCCTGGATGAAAGATGCAATTGATCTATCCTTCCTGGTGCTGATCATCTCCCATTGTTCATATCGGCACCCACAAATCTGGTAGATAGTATCCTTAAGCTCCTTGTGATAAACTTCTCCAATACGTCCCATTGTGATGTGGGCTGCCATGCTCTTTCCTAGACTCCAGGTTGGTGCATCGAAGGAAAACTCTATGGGCTCAGTGACGGGCATGAACATCCTTCCTGGAACTTGAACTTGAATCATCCAGCGCTCCTCTTTAGTTAAGGTGGCGTTGTAGGTCCCGGTGAAGCTTGGTACTCCGATGTTCAGGTACTTGGTGACTTCCTTTAGGTGTCGTCCAAAAGGTGTATCTTCATCCAGTTGCATGAACTTGTTCCTTGCATCTGCCATCCTAAGAGAGAGTAGAAAAGATGAGGAGTCAGAACTGAGAAGACAGAGTAGTGATCTAGGGCTTTAGCTTAGTGGTCGTGTCCTATAGTCAGCGTGTGCTCTAATACCATCTTGTAGCGACCAGACCTCAAACAGTCTGATCTCTGTGCTTCAGTGTCATCCCTGGATTAGTAATGTTGACACACACAGTATTCGAAGGATTTGTAATAGAGTAGCAATCACACACTTATTACATCGAATGTCTCAAAAGAGAACTTATTACAATAAATATGGCTTAAGGCCATCTAATAACGATAACATCGGAAGGCTTGGAAGATAAGTGAGTCCATCAACTCCAACGGCATCACTTAGTATAGGACCATGATCCTAAGGCATCTTACTCGTCTTCTGAAAAGTCTGCAACATGAACGTTGCAGCCCGAAAACGGGTCAGCACATGGAATATGCTGGAAATGTAACACATAGAGAGTAACAAAATGACATAGCTATAGTACATGCATAATATGGCTGGTGGAAAGCTCTATGGTTACAGTTTTGCATAAAGCCAATTTTTCCCTACTGCAAAGGAATAACTTTAATTTCACTATCATGGTAGTTGTTAAACATTGAGAATGGTTGACAGCATTCTCAATCCGAATTAAATATCATCATTGAAAACCCAACATCATTAATTAAAGTAACATGACGAGATTCACATGATAATCCAAGTACTAATACTCAAAACGTCCATAACCAGGGACACGGCTAATCATGATTAGTTTGTACACTCTGCAGAGATTTGCGCACTTTTCCCCACAAGACTCGATCTCCTCCATTTGTTTTCTCGTACTACATGGTGTTTGAGAAACGGATGACCGAGACATAGTCTTTCAGAAGCGCTAGCACCTTACGATTGGGTAGACCGTAACAACCTACATCCCCTACATCTGCTAGTCTAACACTGTAAGAGTTCGCACGACTTATTCAACTATGCTAGAGCCCATAATAGCATGTGGCTGCACATGGAAGTTTCTAGCATGAACAATCTTATGATCCCTTTGAGCCTGGGTGGCGGTCCATAAAAAAAAGGCAATCCTGGAATACCCATGTGCCTCAATCCACCCAGATGTGTGCTTAAGTTGCCATCTTAAATAAATCATTAAATAACAATCTCACATCTGTCATGGATACACTCACCCAATCCACGTCTACTAGAATAGCATGGCGAAATAAGCAAAGGTAGAAGTAACTCCCAAAGGTTTGAATATAAGAACATGTAATAGGTACTACCTCAACTACTTCCCAAAACCCACATATTAATCAGATCCTAATCATGCAATGTTTGAGAATTGGTCTAATGCAATAAAACTGGGTATTAAAGAGGTATGATCAACGTGTTACTTGCCTTGCTGATGATCCGTGAAACCTAGGGATTCGAAGTAGCAAGCGGGCGCAATCCGGGTACTCTATCGCAAACAAACAAACAAACAAACAAGCATACAATAAATGCTCATCTAATGCACAGGTAAAACTCAAATAAGAGATCTAACCAGAAAGTTCAACTTAAGAACTCCGGTTGGCAAAAGAAATCAAATCGAACGAAGCAATGAAAATCAAACTACGGAAGAAACGAGCTTTGTTTACTAATCTGGACCTAAGTCAAATTTTACAGAAGCAAAAACTTGTTTGAGTTGATTAAACAGAAAGAGGGTTTCGAGACGAAACTCTAGGTGCTTGAATCGCCTGATTCCAATAAACGAGTGAAAAGATAAACTAAAACAAAAATCGGATCAGAAATCGCGATCAGAAATAATTGCGGAATAATCCGACAAAAAGAAAAACTGACGAACAGATTAACGAACGGACGTTCATTAACTGAAACTAAACAGCGAAAACGTTCGTTAGAACGAACGAACGGGCGAACGCTCGTTAAATAAAATAAACCCTAAAAGAAAACCGAACTAAAAAACGAATCAAGGGTTTTTATTTAAAAAAAACCAAAGTGGTTTTTCTTAAAAATAACGGTCCGGCAGCGGCGGCTCGGGCGGTACCTCCGGCGAGGCTCCCTGGCATGGCGGGTGGCTCCGGCGGGTGGCGAGGGGCGGCGGGGCTCCGGCGGTGGGGTGGGGCGGCTCGCTGGCAGTGACGACACAAGGCGGCGGGGCTGGCGTCTCCAGCGGCGGGGTGGTGCAGCGGCGGCGGCTGCGGCTTGGGGCTCCCAAGGGGGCCCCGGGCTGCGTATTTATAGGGGAAGGGGGGGTGCGGCGGCTTGGGGGAGGGGGCAAGCAGCGGTGGCGGGAGGCGGAGTCCGGCTCAGACTCTGCGGCGGCGGCGCGCGGGGAAGGCGGCGGCGGCGGCGGGCCGGCCTGGCTCGGCTGGGCTTCGGCCGAGTCGGGCGCGCGCGATTTTTTTTAAACCATTTTGCCGAACAGAAAAAAATTCTAGAAAAATAAATAAAAATCTAAAAATACCAAAATAAATTTTTCATCGTCCAAATAAAATATTTAGGACAATATGAACATTTTCTTGGCCCAAAAATGTAGTTTTGAAAAATGTGCAATTTTTCCTAAATTCAAATAAAATAGCAAAAACACCAAAATAAACCTTATTTGATTTTTATTAAATCCTCAATACTTCTTTATTTTGGGAAAGTCATTTTATTCCCTCTCTCATATTTTTATAATCGAAATAATTGAAGATAAAATAAATAAAATCAAATGATCCTATTTTCAAAATTCGAGAAAACTCAAATATGAAAATAACGAAATCCCCAACTCTCTCCGAGGATCCTTGAGTTGTGTAGAATTTCTAGGATCAAACCAGAAGCAAACAAAAATATGATATGCATTGATGATCTAGTGTATAACATTCCAAATTGAAAATTTGGGATGTTACACCAGGTGTGGTTGAATTGACAACTCAACCGCTAATACTCAAGAATATTCTTTGGCTTCCCTTGTGTCGAATCGATAAATTTGGGTTGAATACTCTACCCTCAAAAGCTGTTAAGATCCCCTACACTTGTGGGTCATCAATCCCCAAACCAACAAGGGCATTCACGAAAACACTTTTCTGCTACCGCAACCTTCTGTACCTATGAGCATCTATGGGCCTTTTCCGGTGTCCTGCCGGAGGGGGATTCGATCACAGAGGGCTTCTACATCAACTCTATTGCCCTTCCGACGAAGCATGAGTAGTTGACCACAGACCTACAGGTCCATAGCTAGTGTCTAGATGGCTTCTTCTCTCTCTTTGATTCTCAATACCATGTTCTCCTCGATGTTCTTGGCGATTCGATGTAACACTTTTTTGCGGTGTGTTTGTCGAGATCCGATGAATTGTGGATTTATGGTCAGCTTATTTATAAATATTACTTGAATCTTCTCTGAATTCTTATATGCATGATTTGATATCTTTGTAATTCTCTTTGAACTATCGGTTTGGTTTGGCCAACTAGAATGCTTTTTCTTGCAATGGGAGAAGTGCTTAGCTTTGGGTTCAATCTTGCGGTGTCCTTTCCCAGTGACAGCAGGGGTAGCAAGGCACGTATTGTATTGTTGCCATCGAGGATAAAAAGATGGGGTTTATATCATATTGCTTGAGTTAATTCCTCTACATCATGTCATCTTACTTAATACATTACTCTGTTCTTTACTCTGCCATTTCATCTCCGAAATTGTCTATTGGGCCTTTATTCTTTGATCATTTGTCACTTGGGGGCTTCCAACTCATCGAATTTAGCTACTAACATCCCACTTGACCCGTCATATGCCACCATATTACTTGGTCAAACCCGCCTGTTAGCTTGATGCCTATCATAGACTATGTTGACCCTGAACTTACCGAAGTTAAAACACCGGTTTAAGTCACGTAAGAGCTGATACATCCATTTTGCATCATGTTTTATATTGTTATTTATTGCATTATGGGCTGTTATTTCACTTTATGATAATATTCTTATGCCTTTTCTCTCTTATTTTACAAGGTTTACATGAAGAGGGAGAATGTCGGCGGCTAGAATTCTGAACAAAAAATGAGCAAATTTGAGATACCTATTCTAGACAACTCCAAAAGTCTTGAAACTTCATAGAGAATTGTTTTGGAATATATAAACAATATTGGGCGAAGAAACAACAGAAGGGGACCCACTGGGTGGCCACTGATATGTCTCCGACGTATCTATAATTTATGAAGTATTCATGCCATGTTTACAACAATTTTATATGGTTTTGGTATGATTTGATTAGAACTAACCCAGACTGATGATGTTTTCAGTAGAACTACCGTGGTGTCATTTTTTGTGTAGAAATGAAAGTTCTTAGAATGGGCTGAAATTTTACGGTAATTTTTATGGACCAAAAGAGAACCCTGAAGCACAAGAGTTGGACTAGAAGAGTCCCGATGCGACGATAAGGTAGGGGGCGTGCCCTACACCCTGGGAGTGTGCTCCAACCTTGTCGCTGCCTCGTGGACCCCCTTGACCTGAGACCGACGCCAAAAATTCCTATAAATACCAAAACCACCAGAAATAAACCTAGATCGGGACTTCCGCCACCGCAAGCCTCTTTAGCCATGAAAAATCAATCTAGGGCCTCTCCGGCACCCTGCCGGAGGGGGCCATCATCACCGGAGGCCATGGAGGAGGATCCCAGAGGGGGCCATCATCACCATGGAAGCCAAGGACCAGAGGGAGAACCTCTCCCCATTTAAGGGGGAGGCCATGGAGGAGGACGCACAAGGGGGATACTCTCTCCCCCCTCTCTCTCAGTGGTGCCGGAGTGCCGTCGGGGGAACCATCGCCGCGGTGATCGTCTTCATCAACATCACCATATTCATCACCTTCCTCATCTCTTTTACGCGGTCCACTCTCTCGCACGCCGCTGTAATCCCCTACTTAAACATGGTGCTTTATGCCACATATTATGATCCAATGATGTGTTGCCATCCTGTCATGTTTTGAGTAGATTTCCTTTTTCTTTTGGGTTGATTAATGATCTAGATTGGTTTGAATTGTATGTTTTATCTTGGTGTTGTCCTATGGTGCCTTCCGTGCCATGCACACATGAAGGAGTCCCGCTGTAGGGTGTTGCAATACGTTCATGATTTTCTTATAGTGGGTTTCTTGAGTGACAGAAGCATAAACCCGAGTAAGGGGCTTGTTGCGTATGGGATAAAGGGGACTTGATACTGTAATGCTATGGTTAGGTTTTACCTTAATGATCTTTAGTAGTTGTGAATGCTTGCTAGAGTTCCAATCATAAGTGCATATGATCCAAGAAGAGAAAGTATGTTAGCTTATGCCTCTCCCTCTTATGAAATTTTAATGATGACTACCGATCTTGTTAACAATTGCCTAGGACAATTCCGCACACTGACTCATCATTATTCCACACTTGCTATTTATAATATATAGTAATATATTCTAAATTATGTTAAGAGTACCTATTTTTATAGTTTTGTTCTCCGATATCATGCAAAGTTATCCTCTTCATACCCACAACGTAGTTTTATTTCTCGTTTCTAGATGTAGCAAATGTTCACTGTACGTAGAGTCATATTAGTGGCAGATAGGACTTGAGAGAATATTGATATTACCTTTAGCTCCTTGTGGTTTCAACACTCCATACTTATCACTTCCACCTTTGGAAGTTGCTACGATGATTCCTTGCACTTGGGGATTATCAAGCTCTTTTCTGGCATTGTTGCGAGGGAGCATTAGCGTGGGGTTGATATTCTCGTGTGTGCTTGTTTGCTTTCTTCACTAAGTAGATTTTATTTTCCCTTTTGTTTTTGTTCTCTATAGTTGTGGGTGAAACATACAAAAAATATTTAAAAAATGAAAATAGAAAAAAATACTTGCCTCTTTTTCCTAAAACATTTTCAAAAAGAGAAGTGATTGGAAGGTTATGCATTGGCGAAGTGAGGATCGACCTTGAACACTTGTATTCATGCTCATGGAAACAATGTAGAATTTTTTTATAGAAGTTTCTCAAAAATAATTATCCCATTGTATATATCCATTGTATTATAAAAATAATGTGCCAAGATTTGGTTTTAGGATGTCTAGATTGCTTGTTTGCTATGTTCGGTGCAAAAACATAAACTTTGGCTGTAGTGCGTGCAATTACATTTTTTACTGGAACATCAAAAGCTTATGAATCTTTTTGCACAATATTTCTATACAAGTTTTTTTAGATTTTCCTAACTCTTCAGAATTTTTGGAGTTACATAAGTATATGAAGTTTCCAGTTTACTACAGACTGTCCTGTTTTTGACAGGTTTTGTTTTCTATGTGTTGTTCACTTATTTTGATGAATCTATGGGTTGTATTGGGGTTATGAACCATGGTAAAGTTGGAATACAGTAGATATAATGCTAATATGAATTTGGAATGAGTTTACAACAGCACCTAAAGGTAGTGATTTGCTTTATTATACTAACGGATCTGACGAGGGTTTGGTTAAGTTTTGTGTGGATGAAGTGTTCAAAGATCGAGGAGTTATCAGTATGAGAAGAATAAAGAGAGGAAACAGTTCAAGCTCAGGGATTCCCAAGGCACCCTAAGTAAATATTTCAAGGATACTCAAGCATCTAATCTTGGGGATTCCCCGGTTGGCATCCCATCTTTCTTCCTCAACAATTATCAGTATACCTCGATTTTGTTTTGTTCACACGATATGCGTCTTTTGTGTTTATTTTTATTTTCTTTTCCTTTGTGAATCATGCTAGTATGAGATAGTTCTTCATTGATTTATAGAATTCTTCATGTGCTTCACTTAAATCTTTTGATTATGGCTTTATAGAATGCTCTTTGTGATTCACTTAAATCTTTCGAGTGTGACTTTATAGAATGCTTCGTGTGTTTCACTTATATACTTTGAGCTTCGATATTTGTCAATCTATATTAATTGTAGAATGCTCTATGAACTTCACTTACATCTTTTAGAGTATGAACAAAATTATCATTGGAATTGGGCTTGGAAGAGTATCATGAAAATGACATGCCTAGCTAAAAAGGCATTATAGAAAATCGTTTGTTGGAAGACAACCCAATATTTACCCCTACTGTTTTTGGGTGTTCTCATCATTATGCTACTGTAGTAATTATGTTTTATAGCTTTTGTTTCAATAAAGTGCCAAGTAAGACCTTTGAGATGATCTATGGTGATAGTTGATTTGAACTTGCTGAAAAACAGAAACTTTTATGCTCATTGCAAGAATTTAAAAAATCACAGAAGCGTGCTTTTGATCTGAAGTTTTTACACAATATTTATATACAAATTTCACAGGTCCTAATTTTTCAGGATTTTTGGAGTAGCAGAAGTATGATTTCTGTTCAGATCATTACATACTGTTCTGTTTTTGATAGATTCTGTTTTCAATGCATAGTTTGATGGGACAATTGCATTTTTACCCCTAGTTGGTTCCTACCCACGGGTTTTGCCCTTACTTTTCGAGCTTGCTCAGTTTTGCCCTTACTTTTTCCATCGAGGTCCCTCGAATGCCCTTTGATCATTTGACCAAAACTTTGAAAATTCATAACTAATTCGTATGAACTCAGAAAAATGCAAATAAGATATCAAAATGTTTAGATAAACATTACCTTTATGGGCATATCATTTGCATTCAGGATAAAAGCATCATTTAAACTACCCGAGGTAATTAATGTTATTAACATTATTAAAAATAAATAGGTATAAACAATATTTTTTTCGTGAATAAAAATTATATGCAAATGTAGGTGATGTCTTTTGAACATCCTGATACCTTATTTGCATTTTCCTGAGTTCGTATCAACTTGTTATGAAGTTTCCAAATAATGGTCAAAGTCGTTAGAACATTCATAACAAGTTGATGCAAACTCATAAAAATGCAAATAAGTTATCAGGATGTTTAGAAAACATCACGTACATTTGCATGTAATTTTTATTCATGAAAAAAATATTGTTTATACCTATTTATTTTTAATAATGTTGATAATATTAATTACCTCGAGTAGTTTAAACAATGCTTTTTTCCTGAATGCAAATGATATGCCCATAAAGGTAATGTTTATCTGAACATTTTGATATCTTATTTGCATTTTTCTGAGTTTGTATGATTTAGTTATGAATTTTTAAAGTTTTGGTCAAATAGTCAAAGGGCATCCGAGGGACCTCGATGGAAAAAGTAAGGGCAAAACTGAGCAAGCTCAAAAAGTAAGGGCAAAACCCGTGGGTAGGAACCAACTAGGGGTAAAAATGCATTTGTCCCTAGTTTGATTGCTTTCTAGTTTCTATGGCTTATATTGCTCAATATAAATTTTAAAAATGATATGGTACAGCAGGAATTGTGTGACAACAATTATGAATCTTATCTTGACAGTACCAAAGTGAATGATTTGCTCTTTATCATACAAACCTATCTCACAAAGTTCCATTAAGTTTTGTGTGATTGAAGTTTTCAAGTTTTGGGTGAGATATCGATACGAGGAGAATAAGGAGTGTAAAGACCCTAAGCTTGGGGATTCCCAAGGCACCCCAAGGTAATATTCAAGGAAGACTCAAGCGCCTAAGCTTAGGGATGCCCCGGAAGGCATCCCCTCTTTCGTCTTCAAAACCATTGGTATACCTTACTCGGAGCTATATTTTTATTTGTCACATGATATGTGTTTTGCTTGGAGCGTATTTTCATTTTACTTTCTACTTGAACAAAATCATTGGATCTGAAATCTTGAATGAGAGAGATTCCTCCCATGGCTATTTAACTATTTGACTACTCATTGATCTTCACTTATAACTTTCTGGAGTAGTTTTGTCATCTACTCTTGTGCTTCACTTATATCCTATGACTAATGGTTGAATGAATTGAATATCATAAATCTATAATTATATATGCTTCATATGATTATCCCATGGGGTAATGAATTCACATATAAGAAGTATAGGTGGTAAAATTTATTGACAGTTAGCAAACTCAACATTGGTCACTTGAACAATTCATGAAAGAATAGTGAAGGAAGAGGGATTTCACATATAAATATACTATCCTGGACATCTTCTATGATTGTGAGCCCCATTAATTATTTTCAAACTTGAGAAAATTAGTTGAAGTTGGACAAGGAAGACAACATAATGAGTTATGTTTGGGTATATTTGCATAGAAGTTATATTGTTATGGATCCTCTAACATGTGTTGCTTGATTAGGATCTTTTGCTAGCCAAAATTTAGTACTAAGTGGAGATACTACTTGTGCATCTAAAACCCTTAAACCATGTTTCATGCCATGAGTGTCCACCATATCTACCTATGGATTGAATAAGATCCTTCAAGTAAGTTGTCATCGGTGCAAAAATCACAAAGGGCAATAAGCGTTGTAAGGAAAAATAAGTGTTGCACGAACTTGTGATGGTAAAGGAATAAAAGCGACGGACTACATAATAAAGGTTGCTATCACAAAGGGCAATACAACGTGACGTTCCTTTGCATTAAAGGTTTGCAAATACAAAATTAAAAATCACATGAAAACCTCTGCTTCCCTCTTTGAAGGGCCTATCTTTTACTTTCATGCATTTACTTTTATGCAAGAGTCAATAGTATTCCTTCTTATTTAAACCTCAATTATTCTTTAGTTGGCAAGCATAATGTGGTGGGGAAAGATCCAAGCATATATGGCCATTCAAATATATTTGATCATGAATTATTATTGTTGACAATTATCTATATGATAAATAAGTTGGGAGGCGAAACATTAAGCCCCTATCTTCCTCTATGTTTGTTTTAAAAATATGCTTTGAGTGTTAGCAATCATGGAAAACTATATGATAGTTGAGTATGTGGAATTAGCTAAATCAAAGCTCTTGAAGTAAATATGACCTAGAGGTAATAATAAAGTTATTATTTATTTCCTTATATCATGATAAATGTTTATTATTCATGCTAGAATTGTATTAACCGGAAACATAATACATGCGTGAATACATAGACAAACATAGTGTCACTAGTATGCCTCTACTTGACTAGCTCGTTGATCAAAGATGGTTGTGTTTCCTAACCATAGACATGAGTTGTCATTTGATTAACGGGATCACATCATTAGGAGAATGATGTGATTGACTTGACCCATTCCGTTAGCTTAGCACTTGATCGTTTAGTATGTTGCTATTGCTTTCTTCATGACTTATACATGTTCCTACAACTATGAGATTATGCAACTCCCGTTTACCGGAGGAACACTTTGTGTGCTACCAAACGTCACAACATAACTGGGTGATTATAAAGGAGATCTACAGGTGTCTCTGAAGGTACATGTTGAGTTGGCGTATTTCGAGATTAGGATTTGTCACTCCGATTGTCGGAGAGGTATCTCTGGGCCCTCTCGTTAATGTACATCACTACAAGCCTTGCAAGCGATGTAGCTAATGAGTTAGTTGCGGGATGATGCATTACATAACGAGTAAAGAGACTTGCCAGTAACGAGATTGAACTAGGTATTGAGATACCGACGATCGAATCTCGGGCAAGTAACATACCGATGACAAAGGGAACAACGTATGTTGTTATGCGGTTTGACCGATAAAGATCTTCGTAGAATATGTAGGAGACAATATGAGCATCCAGGTTCCGCTATTGGTTATTGACCGGAGACATGTCTCGGTCATGTCTACATAGTTCTCGAACCCGTAGGGTCCGCACGCTTAAAGTTAGATGACATTTATATTATGAGTTTATGTGTTTTGATGTGCCGAAGATAGTTCGGAGTCCCGTATTTGATCACGGACATGAAGAGGAGTCTCGAAATGGTCGAGACATGAAGATTGATATAATGGATGACTATATTCGGACACCGGAATGGTTTCGGGGGTTATCGGATGTATACCGGAGTACCAGGGGGTTACCGGAACCCCCCGGGGGGTTAATGGGCCTCATGGGCCCAAAGTGAAGCAGAGGAGGGGCAGCCAGGGCAGGCCGCATGCCCCCTCCCCCTCTAGTCCGAATAGGACAAGGAGGGGGGGCTCCCCCCTTTCCTTCCTCCTCTCTCCCCTTCCTTCCCCTCTCCTACTTGGACAAGGAAAGGAGGGAGTCCTACTCCCGGTGGGAGTAGGACTCCTCCTTGGTGCGCGCTCCCCTGGCTGGCCGCCCCCTCCCCCTTGATCCTTTATATACGGGGGCAGGGGGGCACCTCTAGACACAACAATTGATCCTTGAGATCTATTAGCCATGTGCGGTGCCCCCCTCCACTATATTCCACCTTGATAATATCGTAGCGGTGCTTAGGCGAAGCCCTGCGTCGGTAGAACATCATCATCATCACCACACCGTCGTGCTGAGGGAACCCTCCCTCGAAGCTCGGCTGGATCGGAGTTCGAGGGACGTCATCGAGCTGAACGTGTGCTGAACTCGGAGGTGCCATGTGTTCGGTACTTGATCGGTCGGATCATGAAGACGTACGACTACATCAACCGCATTATGCTAACACTTAGACTTACGGTCTACGAGGGTACATCGACACACTCTCCCCTGTCTTTGCTATGCATCACCATGATCTTGCGTGTGCGTAGGAATTTTTTTGAAATTACTACGTTCCCCAACAGTGGCATCCGAGCCTGGTTTTATGCGTAGATGTTATATGCACGAGTAGAACACAAGTGAGTTGTGGGCGATACAAGTCATACTGCTTACCATCATGTCATACTTTGGTTCGGCGGTATTGTTGGATGAAGCGGCCCGGACCGACATTACGCGTACGCTTACGCGAGACTGGTTCTACCGACGTGCTTTGCACATAGGTGGCTGGCGGGTGTCAGTTTCTCCAACTTTAGTTGAACCGAGTGTGGCTACGCCCGGTCCTTGAGAAAGTTAAAACAACACTAACTTGATGAACTATCATTGTGGTTTTGATGCGTAGGTAAGAACGGTTCTTGCTCAGCCCATAGCAGCCATGTAAAACTTGCAACAACAAAGTAGAGGACGTCTAACTTGTTTTTGCAGGGCATGTTGTGATGTGATATGGTCAAGATATGATGCTATATTTTATTATATGAGATGATCATGTTTTGTAACCGAGTTATCGGCAACTGGCAGGAGCCATATGATTGTCGCTTTATTGTATGCAATGCAATCGCTCTGTAATTGCTTTAGTTTATCACTAAGCGGTAGCGATAGTCATAGAAGAAATAGGTGGCGAAATGACAACGATGCTATGATGGAGATCAAGGTGTCGCGCCAGTGAGGATGGTGATCATGGCGGTGCTTCGGAGAAGGAGATCACAAGCACAAGATGATGATGGCCATATCATATCACTTATATTGATTGCATGTGATGTTTATCCTTTATGCATCTTATTTTTCTTTGATTGATGGTAGCATTATAAGATGATCTCTCACTAAATTTCAAGGTATAAGTGTTCTCCTTGAGTATGCACCGTTGCGAAAGTTCTTCGTGCTGAGACACCACGTGATGATCGGGTGTGATAGGCTCTACGTTCAAATACAACGGGTGCAAAGGAGTTACACACGTGGAATACTCAGGTTAAATTTGACGAGCCTAGCATATACAGATATGGCCTCGAAACACTGAGACCAAAAGGTCGGGCGTGAATCATATAGTAGATATGATCAACAGAGTGATGTTCACCATTCAAAACTATTCCATCTCATGTCATGATCGGACATGGTTTAGTTGATTTGGATCACGTGATCGCTTAGATGATTAGAGGGATGTCTATCTAAGTGGGAGTTCTTAAGTAATATGATTAATTTAACTTAAATTTATTATGAACTTAGTACCTGATAGTATTTTGCTTGTCTATGTTTGTTGTAGATAGATGGCTCGTGCTGTTGTTCCGTTGAATTTTAATGCGTTCCTTGAGAAAGCTAAGTTGAAAGATGATGGTAGCAATTACATGGATTGGGTCCGTAACCTGAGGATTATCCTCATTGCTGCACAAAAGAATTACGTCCTGGAAGCACCGCTAGGTGCCAGGCCTGCTGCAGATGCAACTGACGACGTTAAGAACGTCTGGCAGATGAAAGATGATGACTACTCGATAGTTCAATGTGCCATGCTTTACAACTTAGAACCGGGACTTCAACGATGTTTTGAACGTCATGGAGCATATGAGATGTTCCAGGAGTTGAAGTTAATATTTCAAGCAAATACCCGGATTGAGAGATATGAAGTTTCCAATAAGTTCTATAGTTGCAAGATGGAAGAGAATAGTTCTGTCAGTGAACATATACTCAAAATGTCTGGGTATAATAATCACTTGATTCAACTGGGAGTTAATCTTCCTAATGATAGTGTCATTGACAGAATTCTTCAATCACTGCCACCAAGCTACAAGAGCTTCATGATGAACTATAATATGCAAGGGATGAACAAGACTATTCCCAAGCTCTTCGCAATGCTAAAAGTTGCGGAGGCAGAAATCAAAAAGGATCATCAAGTGTTGATGGTCAACAAGACCACTAGTTTCAACAAAAAAGGTAAAGGGAAGAAGAAGGGGAACTTCAAGAAGAACGGAAAACAAGTTGCTGCTCAAGAGAAGAAACCCAAGTCTGGACCTAAGCCTGAAACCGAGTGCTTCTACTGCAAGCAGACTGGTCACTGGAAGCGGAACTGCCCCAAGTATTTGGCGGATAAGAAGGATGGCAAGGTGAACAAAGGTATATGTGATATACATGTTATTGATGTGTACCTTACTAATGCTCGCAGTAGTACCTGGGTATTTGATACTGGTTCTGTTGCTAATATTTGCAACTCGAAACAGGGACTACGGATTAAGCGAAGATTGGCTAAGGACAAGGTGACGATGCGCGTGGGAAATGGTTCCAAAGTCGATGTGATCGCGGTCGGCACGCTACCTCTAGATCTACCTTCGGGATTAGTTTTAGACATGAATAATTGTTATTTGGTGCCAGCGTTAAGCATGAACATTATATCTGGGTCTTGTTTGATGCGAGACGGTTATTCATTTAAATCAGAGAATAATGGTTGTGCTATTTATATGAGTAATATCTTTTATGGTCATGCACCCTTGAAGAGTGGTCTATTTTTATTGAATCTCGATAGTAGTGATACACATATTCATAATGTTGAAGCCAAAATATGCAGAGTTGATAATGATAGTGCAACTTATTTGTGGCACTGCCGTTTGGGTCATATTGGTGTAAAGTGCATGAAGAAACTCCATACTGATGGACTTCTGGAATCACTTGATTATGAATCACTTGGTACTTGCGAACCGTGCCTCATGGGCAAGATGACTAAAACGCTGTTCCCCGTAACTATGGAGCGAGCAACAAATTTGTTGGAAATCATACATACTGATGTATGTGGTCCAATGAACATTGAGGCTCGTGGCGGGTATCGTTATTTTCTCACCTTCACAGACGATTTGAGCAGATATGGGTTTATCTAGTTAATGAAACATAAGTCTGAAACATTTGAAAAGTTCAAAGAATTTCAGAGTGAAGTGGAAAATCATCGTAACAAGAAAATAAATTTCTACGATCTGATCGTGGAGGAGAATATTTGAGTTATGAGTTTGGTTTACATTTGAAACAAATGCGAAATAGTTTTGCAACTCACGCCACTCGGAACACCACAACGTAATGGTGTGTCCGAACGTCGTAATCGTACTTTACTAGATATGGTGCGATCTATGATGTCTCTTACTGAATTACCGCTATCGTTTTGGGGTTATGCTTTAGAGACGGCCGCATTCACGTTAAAAAGGGCACCATCAAAATCCATTGAGATGACATCTTATGAACTGTGGTTTGGCAAGAAACAAAAGTTGTCGTTTCTTAAAGTTTGGGGCTGCGATGCTTATGTGAAAAAACTTCAACCAGATAAGCTCGAACCCAAATCGGAGAAATGTGTCTTCATAGGATACCCAAAGGAGACTATTGGGTACACTTTCTATCATAGACCTGAAGGCAAAACTTTTGTTGCTAAATTTGGATCCTTTCTAGAGAAGGAGTTTGTCTTGAAAGAAGTGAGTGGGAGGAAAGTAGAACTTGATGAGGTAACTATACCTGCTCCCTTATTGGAAAGTAGTTCATCACAGAAACCGGTTCCTGTGACGAGTACACCAATTAGTGAGGAAGCTAATGATAATGATCACAGAACTTCAGATCAAGTTACTACCGGACCTCGTAGGTCCACTAGAGTAAGATCCGCACCAGAGTGGTACGGTAATCCTATTCTGGAGGTCACGTTACTTGACCATGGCGAACCTAAGAACTATGAGGAAGCGATGATGAGCCCAGATTCCGCAAAATGGCTTGAGGCCATGAAATCTGAGATGGGATCCATGTATGAGAACAAAGTATGGACTTTGGTTGACTTGCCCGATGATCGGCAAGCCATCGAGAATAAATGGATCTTCAAGAAGAAGACTGACGCTGATGGTAATGTTACTGTCTACAAAGCTCGACTTGTTGCGAAAGGTTTTCGCAAGTTCTAGGGGTTGGCTATAATGAGACTTTCTCACCCGTAGCGATGCTTAAGTCTGTCTGAATCATGTTAGCAATTGCCGCATTTTATGATTATTAAATATGGCAAATGGATGTCAAAACTACATTCCTGAATGGATTTCTAGAAGAAGAGTTCTATATGATGCAACCAGAAGGTTTTGTCAATCCAAAATGTGCTAAGAAAGTGTGCAAGCTCCAGCGATCCATTTATGGACTAGTGCAAGCCTCTCGGAGTTGGAATAAACGCTTTGATAGTGTGATCAAAGCATATGGTTTTATACAGACTTTTGGAGAAGCCAGAATTTACAAGAAAGTGAGTGGGAGCTCTGTAGCATTTCTGATATTATATGTAGATGACATATTGTTGATTCGAAATGATATAGAATTTCTGGATAGCATAAAAGGATACTTGAATAAAAGTTTTTCAATGAAAGACCTCGGTGAAGCTGCTTATATATTGTGTTGGAAATATGCCCTAGAGGCAATAATAAAGGATTATTATTATATTTCTTTTTCATGATAATTGTCTTTTATTCATGCTATAATTGTATTATCCGGAAATCGTAATACACGTGTGAATACATAGACCACAATACGTCCCTAGTAAGCCTCTAGTTGACTAGCTCGTTGGTCAACAGATAGTCATGGTTTCCTGACTATGGACATTAGATGTCATTGACAACGGGATCACATCATTAGGAGAATGATGTGATGGACAAGACCCATTCCTAAGCATAGCACAAGATCGTGTAGTTCGTTTTGCTAGAGCTTTTCCAATGTCAAGTATGTCTTCCTTAGACCATGAGATCGTGTAACTCCCGGATACCGTAGGAGTGCTTTGGGTGTACCAAACGTCGCAACGTAACTGGGTGACAATAAAGGTGCACTACAGGTATCTCCGAAAGTGTTTGTTGGGTTGACACGGATCGAGACTGGGATTTGTCACTCCGTATGACGGAGAGGTATCACTGGGCCCACTCGATAGTGCATCATCATAATGAGCTCAAAGTGACCAAGTGTCTGGTCACAGGATCATGCATTATGGTACGAGTAAAGTGACTTGCCAGTAACGAGACTGAACGAGGTATTGGGATACCAACGATCGAGTCTCGGGCAAGTAACATACCGTCTGACAAAGGGAATAGTATACAGGGTTGCTTGAACCCTCGACATCGTGGTTCATCCGATGAGATCATCGAGGAGTATGTGGGAGCCAACATGGGTATCCAGATCCCGCTGTTGGTTATTGACCGGAGAGCCGTCTCGGTCATGTCTACATGTCTCCCGAACCCGTAGGGTCTACACACTTAAGGTTCGGTGACGCTAGGGTTGTATGAATATGAGTATGCAGCAAACCGAATGTTGTTTGGAGTCTCGAATGAGATCCCGGACGTCACGAGGAGTTCCGGAATGGTCCGGAGGTAAAGAAAACTATATAGGAAGTGCTGTTTCGGCCATCGGGAAAGTTTCGGGGTCACCCGGTATTGTACGGGGACCACCGGAAGGGTCCCGGGGGTCCACCGGATGGGGCCACCTATCCCGGAGGGCCGCGTGGGCTGAAGTGGGAGGGGAACCAGCCCCTAGTGGGCTGGTGCGCCCCCCCTTGGCCCCCCTGCGCCTAGGGTTGGAAACCCTAGGTGGGGGGGGGGGCGCACCACTTGCCTTGAGGGGCACTCCACCCCCCCTGGCCGCCCCCCCCCCCCCCCCTTGGGAGATTGATCTCCCAGGGCCGGCGCCCCCCCTGGGGGCCTATATAAAGGAGGGCAGGGGGAGGGCAGCCGCAAACCAAGTCTTGGCGCCTCCCTCCCCCTGCCACACCTCGTCCTCCTCCCGCAGCAGCTTGGCGAAGCCCTGCCGGAGTTCTGCTGCATCCACCACCACGCCGTCGTGCTACTGGATCATCATCAACCTCTCCTTCCGCCTTGCTGGATCAAGACGGAGGAGACGTCACGCTGACTGTACGTGTGTTGAACGCGGAGGTGCCGTCCGTTCGGCGCTAGGATCTCCGGTGATAGGATCACGACGAGAACGACTATTTCAACCCCGTTCTTTTGAACGCTTCCGCTCGCGATCTACAAAGTGGTATGTAGATGCATCTCCCCTTTCACTCGTTGCTTAGATGAACTCATAGATGGATCTTGGTTAAACCGTAGGAAATTTTTTATTTTCTGCAACGTTCCCCAACAGTGGCATCATGAGCTAGGTCTATGCGTAGTTCTCTATTGCACGAGTAGAACACAATTTTGTTGTGGGCGTAGATCTTGTCAACTTGCTTGCCGCTACTAGTCTTTTCTTGCTTCAGCGGTATTGTGGGATGAAGCGGCCCGGACCGACCTTACACGTACGGTTAAGTGAGACAGGTTCCACCGACTGACATGCACTAGTTGCATAAGGTGGCTAGCAGGTGTCTGTCTCTCCTACTTTAGTTGGAGTGGATTAGATGAAAAGGGTCCTTATGAAGGGTAAATATAAGTTCACAAAATCACGTTGTGGTTATTCGTAGGTAAGAAAACGTTCTTGCTAGAACCCAATTGCAGCCACGTAAAAGATGCAACAACAATTAGAGGACGTCTAACTTGTTTTTGCAGCAATTGTCATGTGATGTGATATGGCCAGAAGTTGTGCTGAATGATGAATGATATATTGTGATGTATGAGATCATGTTCTTGTAATTGGAATCAAGACTTGCATGTCGATGAGTATGACAACCGGCAAGAGCCATAGGAGTTGTCTTTATTTTTGTATGACCTGCGTGTCATTGAAGAACGCCATGTAAATTACTTTAGTTTATTGCTAAACGCGTTAGCCATAGAAGTAGAAGTAGTCGTTGGCGTGACAACTTCATGAAGACACAATGATGGAGATCATGATGATGGAGATCATGGTGTCATGCCGGTGACGAAGATGATCATGGAGCCCCGAAGATGGAGATCGAAGGAGCTATATGATATTGGCCATATCATGTCACTACTTTATATAATTGCATGTGATGTTTATTATGTTTTATGCATCTTGTTTACTTAGAACGGCGGTAGTAAATAAGATGATCCCTTATAATAATTTCAAGAAAGTGTTCCCCCTAACTGTGCACCGTTGCTAAAGTTCGTCGTTTCGAAGCACCACGTGATGATCGGGTGTGATAGATCCTTACGTTCACATACAACGGGTGTAAGACAGATTTACACATGCAGAACACTTAGGGTTAACTTGACGAGCCTAGCATGTATAGACATGGCCTCGGAACACAGAGACCGAAAGGTCGAACATGAGTCATATGGAAGATACGATCAACATGGAGATGTTCACCGATGATGACTAGTCCGTCTCACGTGATGATCGGACACGGCCTAGTCGTCTCGGATCGTGTAACACTTAGATGACTAGAGGGATGTCTAATCTGAGTGGGAGTTCATTAAATAATTTGACTAGATGAACTTAATTATCATGAACTTAGTATAAAACTTTTGCAAAATATGTCTTGTAGATCAAATGGCCAACGCTCATGTCAACATGAACTTCAACGCGTTCCTAGAGAAAACCAAGCTGAAAGATGATGGCAGCAACTATTCGGACTGGGTCCGGAACCTGAGGATCATCCTCATAGCAGCCAAGAAAGATTATGTCCTAGATGCACCGCTAGGTGAAGCACCCATCCCAGAAAACCAAGACGTTATGAACACTTGGCAATCACGTGCTGAGGATTACTCCCTCGTTCAGTGCGGCATGCTTTACAGCTTAGAACCGGGGCTCCAAAAGCGTTTTGAGAAGCACGGAGCATATGAGATGTTCGAGGAGCTGAAATTGGTTTTCCAAGCTCATGCCCGGGTCGAGAGATATGAAGTCTCCGACAAGTTCTATAGTTGTAAGATGGAGGAAAACAGTTCTGTCAGTGAGCACATACTCAAAAGGTCTGGGTTGCACAACCGCCTGTCCCAGCTCGAGATCAACCTCCCGGACGAGGCGGTCATTGACAGAATCCTTCAGTCGCTCCCACCGAGCTACAAGAGCTTTGTATTGAACTACAATATGCAGGGGATGGTGAAGACCATTCCTGAAGTATTCTCAATGCTGAAGTCAGCAGAGGTTGAAATCAAGAAAGAACATCAAGTGTTGATGGTCAATAAGACCACTAAGTTCAAGAAGGGCTAGGGTAAGAAGAACTTCAAGAAGGACGGCAAAGATGTTGCCGCGCCCGGTAAGCCAGCTGCCGGGAAGAAGTCAAAGAATGGACCCAAGCCTGAGACTGAGTGCTTTTATTGCAAGGGGAAGGGTCACTGGAAGCGGAACTGCCCCAAATACTTAGCGGACAAGAAGGCCGGCAACACTAAAGGTATATTTGATATACATGTAATTGATGTGTACCTTACCAGTACTCGTAGTAACTCCTGGGTATTTGATACCGGTGCCGTTGCTCACATTTTTAACTCACAGCAGGAGCTGCGGAATAAGTGGAGACTGGCGAAGGACGAGGTGACGATGCGCGTCGGGAATGGTTCCAAGGTCGATGTGATCGCTGTCGGCACGCTACCTCTACATTTACCCACGGGATTAGTAATGAACCTCAATAATTGTTATTTAGTGCCAAGTTTGAGCATGAACATTGTATCTGGATCTCGTTTGATACGAGATGGCTACTCATTTAAATCCGAGAATAATGGTTGTTCTATTTATATGAGAGATATGTTTTATGGTCATGCCCCGATGGTCAATGGTTTATTCTTAATGAATCTCGAACGTAATGTTACACATATTCATAGCATGGATACCAAAAGATGTAAAGTTGATAACGATAGTCCCACATACTTGTGGCACTGCCGCCCTGGTCACATTGGTGTCAAGCGCATGAAGAAGCTCCATGCTGATGGACTTTTACAGTTTCTCGATTATGAATCATTTGACACATGCGAACCATGCCTCATGGGCAAAATGACCAAGACTCCGTTCTCCGGAACAATGGAGCGAGCAACCAACTTGTTGGAAATCATACATACCGATGTGTGCGGTCCAATGAGCATTGAGGCTCGTGGAGGATATCATTATGTTCTCACTCTCACTGATGACTTGAGTAGATATGGGTATGTCTACTTGATGAAACACAAGTCTGAGACCTTTGAAAAGTTCAAGGAATTTCAGAATGAAGTAGAGAATCAACGTGACTGAAAGATAAAATTCTTACGATCGGATCGTGGAGGAGAATATTTAAGTCACGAATTTGGTACACACTTAAGAAAATGTGGAATCGTTTCACAACTCACGCCGCCTGGAACACCTCAGCGTAACGGTGTGTCCGAACATTGTAATCGCACTCTATTGGATATGGTGTGACCTATGATGTGTCTTACCGATTTACCGCTATCATTTTGGGGATACGCTCTAGAGACAGCTACATTCACTTTAAATAGGGCACCGTCTAAATCCGTTGAGACGACACTGTATGAATTATGGTTTGGGAAGAAACCTAAGCTGTCGTTTCTAAAAGTTTGGGGATGCGATGCTTATGTCAAGAAACTTCAACCTGAAAAGCTCGAACCCAAGTCGGAAAAATGCGTCTTCATAGGATACCCTAAGGAAACCATTGGGTATACCTTCTACTTAAGATCCGATGGCAAGATCGTTGTTGCCAAGAACGGATCCTTTCTGGAAAAAGAGTTTCTCTCGAAAGGAGTAAGTGGGAGGAAAGTAGAACTCGATGAAGTACTACCTCTTGAACCGGAAAGTAGTACAGCTCAGGAAAATGTTCCTGTGGTGCCTACACCAACTGGAGAGGAAATTAATGATGATGATCAAGGTACTTCAGATCAAGTTGCTACAGGACCTCGTAGGTCCACAAGGACACGTTCCACACCAGAGTGGTATGGCAACCCTGTCCTGTAAATCATGTTGTTAGACAACGGTGAACCTTCAAACTATGAAGAAGGATGGCGGGCCCAGATTCCAACAAATGGCTTGAAGCCATGCAATCCGAGATAGAATCCATGTATGAAAACAAAGTATGGACTTTGACTGACTTTCCCGATGATCGGCGAGTGATAGAAAACAAATGGATCTTTAAGAAGAAGACGGACACGGATGGTAATGTCACCATCTATAAAGCTCGACTTGTCGCTAAGGGTTATCGGCAAGTTCAAGGGATTGACTACGATGAGACTTTCTCTCCCTTAGCGAAGCTGAAGTCCGTCCGAATCATGTTAGCAATTGCCGCATACTATGATTATGAGATATGGCAGATGGACGTCAAAACAACATTCCTTAATGGTTATCTTAAGGAAGAGCTGTATATGATGTAGCCGGAAGGTTTTGTCGATCCTAAGAATGCTAACAAAGTGTGCAAGCTCCAGCGATCCATTTATGGGCTGGTGCAAGCATCTTGGAGTTGGAACATTCGCTTTGATGAGATGTTCAAAGCGTTTGGGTTTATGCAGACTTATGGAGAAGCCTGCGTTTACAAGAAAGTGAGTGGGAGCTCTGTAGCATTTCTCATATTATATGCAGATGACATACTTTTGATGGGAAATGATATAGAATTCTTGGACAACATTAAGGCCTACTTGAATAAGTGTTTTCAATGAAGGACCTTGGAGAAGCTGCTTACATATTAGGCATCAAGATCTATAGGGATAGATCAAGACGCCTCATAGGTGTTTCACAAAGCACATACCTTGACAAGATTTTGAAGAAGTTCAAAATGGATCAGTCCAAGAAAGGGTTCTTGCCTGTACTGCAAGGTGTGAGATTGAGCTTGGCTCAATGCCCGACCACGGCAAAAGATAAAGAAGAGATGAGCGTCATCCCCTATGCCTCAGCCATAGGATCTATTATGTATGCCATGCTGTGTACCAGACCTGATGTAAACCTTGCTGTAAGTTTGGTAGGAAGGTACCAAAGTAATCCCGGCAAGGAACACTGGACAGCGGTCAAGAATATCCTGAAGTACCTAAAAAGGACAAAGGACATGTTTCTCGTTTATGGAGGTGACGAAGAGCTCGTCGTAAAGGGTTACGTCGACGCTAGCTTCGACACAGATCTGGATGACTCTAAGTCACAAACCGGATACGTGTATATGTTGAATGGTGGAGCAGTAAGCTGGTGCAGCTGCAAGCAGAGCATCGTGGCAGGATCTACATGTGAAGCGGAGTACATGGCAGCCTCGGAGGGAGCGCATGAAGCAATTTTGGTGAAGGAGTTCATCACCGACCTAGGAGTCATACCCAATGCGTCGGGGCCGATCAAACTCTTCTGTGACAACACTGGAGCTATTGCCCTTGCCAAGGAGCTCAGGTTTCACAAGAAGACCAGGCACATCAAGCGTCGCTTCAACTCCATCCGTGAAAATGTACAAGATGGAGACATAGATATTTGCAAAGTACATACGGATCTGAATGTCGCAGATCCGTTGACTAAACCTCTCTCGCGAGCAAAACATGATCAACACCAGAACTCTATGGGTGTTCGATTCATCATAATGTAACTAGATTATTGACTCTAGTGTAAGTGGGAGACTGTTGGAAATATGCCCTAGAGGCAATAATAAAGGATTATTATTATATTTCTTTGTTCATGATAATTGTCTTTTATTCATGCTATAATTGTATTATCCGGAAATCGTAATACACGTGTGAATACATAGACCACAATACGTCCCTAGTAAGCCTCTAGTTGACTAGCTCATTGGTCAACAGATAGTCATGGTTTCCTGACTATGGACATTAGATGTCATTGACAACGGGATCACATCATTAGGAGAATGATGTGATGGACAAGACCCATTCCTAAGCATAGCACAAGATCGTGTAGTTCGTTTTGCTAGAGCTTTTCCAATGTCAAGTATGTCTTCCTTAGACCATGAGATCGTGTAACTCCCGGATACCGTAGGAGTGCTTTGGGTGTACCAAACGTCGCAACGTAACTGGGTGACAATAAAGGTGCACTACAGGTATCTCCGAAAGTGTTTGTTGGGTTGACACGGATCGAGACTGGGATTTGTCACTCCGTATGACGGAGAGGTATCACTGGGCACACTCGGTAGTGCATCATCATAATGAGCTCAAAGTGACCAAGTGTCTGGTCACGGGATCATGCATTACGGTACGAGTAAAGTGACTTGCCGGTAACGAGACTGAACGAGGTATTGGGATACCGACGATCGAGTCTCGGGCAAGTAACATTCCGTCTGACAAAGGGAATAGTATACGGGGGTGCTTGAACCCTCGACATCGTGGTTCATCCGATGAGATCATCGAGGAGTATGTGGGAGCCAACATGGGTATCCAGATCCCGCTGTTGGTTATTGACCGGAGAGCCGTCTCGGTCATGTCTACATGTCTCCCGAACCCGTAGGGTCTACACACTTAAGGTTCGGTGACGCTAGGGTTGTATGAATATGAGTATGCAGCAAACCGAATGTTGTTCGGAGTCCCGGATGAGATCCCGAACGTCACGAGGAGTTCCGGAATGGTCCGGAGGTAAAGAAAACTATATAGGAAGTGTTGTTTCAGCCATCGGGAAAGTTTCGGCGTCACTCGGTATTGTACCGGGACCACCGGAAGGGTCCCGGGGGTCCACCGGGTGGGGCCACCTATCCTGGAGGGCCCCGTGGGCTGAAGTGGGAGGGGAACCAGCCCCTAGTGGGCTGGTGCGCCCCCCTTGGGCCCCCCTGCACCTAGGGTTGGAAACCCTAGGTGGGGGGGGGGGCGCACCACTTGCCTTGGGGGGCACTCCACCCCCCTTGGCCGCCGCCCCCCCTTGGGAGATTGATCTCCCAGGGCCGCTGCCCCCCCTGGGGGCCTATATAAAGGAGGGCAGGGGGAGGGCAGCTGCAACCCAAGTCTTGGCGCCTCCCTCCCCCTGCTACACCTCGTCCTCCTCCCGCAGCAGCTTGGCGAAGCCCTGCCGGAGTTCTGCTGCATCCACCACCACGCCGTCATGCTGCTGGATCATCTTCAACCTCTCCTTCCGCCTTGCTGGATCAAGACGGAGGAGACGTCACGCTGACCGTACGTGTGTTGAACGCGGAGGTGCCGTCCGTTCGGCGCTAGGATCTCCGGTGATAGGATCACGACGAGAATGACAACTTCAACCCCGTTCTTTTGAACGCTTCCGCTCGCGGTCTACAAAGTGGTATGTAGATGCATCTCCCCTTTCACTCGTTGCTTAGATGAACTCATAGATGGATCTTGGTGAAACCGTAGGAAAAATTTTATTTTCTGCAATGTTCCCCAACATATTGGGCATCAAGATCTATAGAGATAGATCAAGACGCTTAATTGGACTTACACAAAGCACATACCTTGATAAAGTTTTGAAAAAGTTCAAAATTGATCAAGCAAAGAAAGGGTTCTCGCCTGTATTACAAGGTGTGAAGTTGAGTCAGACTCAATGCGTGACCACAGCAGAAAATAGAGAGAAAATGAAAGATGTTCCCTATGCTTCAGCCATAGGCTCTATCATGTACACAATGCTGTGTACCAGACTAATGTATGCTTAGCAACAAGTTTAGCAGGGAGGTACCAAAGTAATCCAGGAGTGGATATCCTGAAATACCTGAAATGGACTAAGGATATGTTTCTCGTTTATGGAGGTGACAAAGAGCTAGTCGTAAATGGTTAATTCGATGCAAGCTTTGATACTGATCCGGACGATTCTAAATCGCAAACCGGATACATGTTTATATTGAACGGTGGAGCTATCAGTTGGTGCAGTTCTAAACAAAGCGTCATGGCAGGATCTACATGTGAAGCGGAGTACATAGCTGCTTCAGAAGTAGCAAATGAAGGAGTCTGGATGAAGGAGTTCATATCTGATCTAGGTGTCATACCTAGTGCGTCGGGTCCAATGAAAATCTTTTGTGACAATACTGGTGCAATTTCCTTGGCAAAGGAATCCAGATTTCACAAGAGAACCAAGCACATCAAGAGATGCTTCAATTCCATCCGGGACCAAGTCCAGGTGGGAGACATAGAGATTTGCAAGATACATACGGATATGAATGTTGCAGACCCGTTGACTAAGCATGTTCCACAAGCAAAACATGATCAACACCAAGGCTCCATGGGTGTCAGAATCATTACTGTGTAATCTAGATTATTGACTCTAGTGCAAGTGGGAGACTGAAGGAAATATGCCCTAGAGGCAATAATAAAGTTATTATTTATTTCCTTATATCATGATAAATGTTTATTATTCATGCTAGAATTGTATTAATCGGAAACATAATACATGTGTGAATACATAGACAAACATAGTGTCACTAGTATGCCTCTACTTGACTAGCTCGTTGATCAAAGATGGTTGTGTTTCCTAACCATAGACATGAGTTTTCATTTGATTAACGGGATTGCATCATTAGGAGAATGATGTGATTGACATGACCCGTTCCGTTAGCTTAGCACTTGATCGTTTAGTATGTTGCTATCGCTTTCTTCATGACTTATACATGTTCCTACAACTATGAGATTATGCAACTCCCGTTTACCGGAGGATCACATTGTTTGCTACCAAACGTCACAACGTAACTGGGTGATTGTAAAGGAGCTCTACAGGTGTCTCCGAAGGTACATGTTGAGTTGGCGGATTTTGAGATTAGGATTTGTCACTCTGATTGTCGGAGAGGTATCTCTGGCCCTCTCGGTAATGTACATCACTATAAGCCTTGCAAGCAATGTAGCTAATGAGTTAGTTGCGGGATGATGCATTACATAACAAGTAAAGAGACTTGCCAGTAACGAGGTTGAACTAGGTATTGAGATACCGACGATCGAACCTCGGGCAAGTAACATACCGATGAAAAAGGGAACAATGTATGTTGTTATGCAGTTTAACCGATAAAGATCTTCTTAGAATATGTAGGAGCCAATATGAGCATCCAGGTTCCGCTATTGGTTATTGACCGGAGACGTGTCTCAGTCATGTCTACATAGTTCTCAAACCCGTAGGGTCTGCACGCTTAAAGTTAGATGACGGTTATATTATGAGTTTATGTGTTTTGATGTACCGAAGATAGTTCAGACTCTCGGATTTAATCACGGACATGACAAGGAGTCTCGAAATGGCCGAGACATGAAGACATGACTATATTCAGACACCGGAATGGTTCTGGGGGTTATCGGATGTATACCGGAGTACCGGGGGGTTACCGGAACCCCCCGAGGGGGTTAATGGGCCTCATGGGCCCAAAGTGGAGCAGAGGAGGGGCAGCCATGGCAGGCCGCGCGCCCCCTCCCCCTCTAGTACGAATAGTACAAGGAGGGGGGCGCCCCCCATTTCCTTCCTGCTCTCTCCCCTTCCTTCCCCTCTCCTACTTGGACAAGGAAAGGAGGGAGTCCTACTCCCGGTGGGAGTAGGACTCCTCCCTGGTGCGCCCTCCCTTGGCTGGTCGCCCCCTCCCCCTTGATCCTTTATATACGGGGGCAGGGGGCACCTCTAGAAACAACAATTGATCCTTGAGATCTATTAGCCATGTGCGGTGCCCCCTCCACTATATTCCACCTCGGTAATATCGTAGCGGTGCTTAGGCGAAGCCGTGCATCGGTAGAACATCATCATTGTCACCACACCGTCGTGCTTACGGAACTCTCCCTTGAAGCTCGGCTAGATCGGAGTTCGAGGGACGTCATCGAGCTGAACGTGTGCTGAACTCGGAGGTGCCGTGCGTTCGGTACTTGATCGGTCGGATCGTGAAGACATACGACTACATCAACCGCGTTGTGCTAACGCCTCCGCTTACGGTCTACGAGGGTACGTGGACACACTCCCCCCTCTCATTGCTATGCATCACCATGATCTTGCGTGTGCATAGGATTTTTTTTGAAATTACTATGTTCCCCAACAGCTCTTACATAGACCCTTCCGGAAAATAAGATGAATTGCAATTGTTTGGTGATTGAAAGCCTAGTTTCTTAGTTTTCAAGAAGCTTTGTGGTCTATACTTTAACATGTGAATAGCTTGTTACTTGATCATGAGAAGTTTTATGAGATGAGCTACTGTTTATGATAAATAATAATGCTAGAAAAAGTGTTTGTAACTATCATTGATCAAATTTATGCTCTATGCTAGCATTCACACTTCATAAATTATTTCTTTTATCATTTACCTACTTGAGGACGAGCAGGAATTAAGCTTGGGGATGCTGATACGTCTCTAATGTATCTATAATTTTTGAAGTATTCATGCCATGTTTACAACAATTTTATATGGTTTTGGTATGATTTGATTAGAACTAACCCAGACTGGCGCTGTTTTCAGCAGAACTACCGTGGTGCTGTTTTTTGTGCTGTAATAAAAGTTCTTAGAACGGGCTGAAAATTTACGGTGATTTTTATGGACCAAAAGAGAACCTCGAAGCACAAGAGTTGGACCAGAAGAGTCTCGAGGCGACGACAAGGTATGGGGGCGTGCCCTACCCCCTGGGAGGGTGGTCCTACCTTGTCGCTGCCTCGTGGACCCCCTTAATGTGAGACCGACGCCAAAAGTTCCTATGAATACCAAAACCCCCAGAAATAAACCTAGATTGGGAGTTCCATCGCCGCAGCCCTCTGTAGCCACGTAAAATCAATCTAGGCCCTCTCCGGCACCCTGCCGGAGGGGGCCATCATCACCGGAGGCCATGGAGGAGGATCCCGGAGGGGGCCATCATCACGATGGAGGCCAAGGACCAGAGGGAGAACCTATTCCCATCTAGGGGGAGGCCATGGAGGAGGAAGCACAAGGGGGAGACTCTCTCCCCCTCTCTATCGGTTTCGCCTGAGTGCCGCCGGGGGAACCATCGCCACGGTGATCATCTTCATCAACAACACCATCTTCATCACCTTCCTTATCTCTTTTATCGGTCCACCCTCCCGCACCCCATTGTAATCCCCTACTTGAACATGGTGCTTTATGCCACATATTATGATCCAATGATGTGTTGCCATCCTATGATGTTTTGAGTAGATTTCCTTTTTCTTTTGGGTTGATTGATGATCTAGATTGGTTTGAGTTGTATGTTTTATTTTGGTGCTGTCCTATGGTGCCTTCCGTGCCGCGCACACGTGAAGGATTCCCGTTGTAGGGTGTTGCAATAGGTTCATGATTCGCTTATAGTGGGTTGCTTGAGTGGCAGAAGCATAAACCCGAGTAAGGGGGTTGTTGCGTATGGGATAAAGGGGACTTGATACTTTAATGCTATGGTTGGGTTTTACCTTAATGATATTTAGTAGTTGCGGATGCTTGCTAGAGTTCCAATCATAAGTGCATATGATCCAAGAAGAGAAAGTATGTTAGCTTATGCCTCTCCCCCTTATGAATGACGACTACCAATCTTGTTAACAATTGCCTAGGACAATTCCGCACAACGCCCCATCATTATTCCACACTCGCTATTTATAATAGACAATAATATATTCTAACTTTATGTTAACAACACCTATTTTTATATTTTAGTTCTCCTATATCATGCAAAGTTATCCTCTTCATATCCACAACGTAGTTTTATTTCTCGTTTCTAGATGGAAGCAAACGTTCGGTGTACGTAGAGTCGTATCAGTAGCAGATAGGACTTGAGAGAATATTGATCTTACCTTTAGCTAATTGTGGGTTGGACACTCCATACTTATCACTTCCACCTTTGGAAATTTCTATGATGATTCCTTGCACTTGGAGATTATCAGTCACAAGCCTAGGGGTGCACCCTACCCCCCGGGGCGCGCCTCCCGAGCTTTTGGGTCCCCTGGCCAGCCCCCGATGTCCATCTTCTGCTATATGGAGGGTTTTGACCCAAAAAAATCATAAGGAAGCTTTTGGGACGAAGTGCCACCGTCTCAAGGTGGAACCTGGGCAGGAGCAATCTAGGGCTCCTGTAAAGCGATTCCGCCGAGGAAGCTTCCCTCCAAGAGGGGGAAATCGAAGCCATCGTCATCACCAACAATCCTATCATCGAGGGAGGGTAAATCTTCATCAACATCTTCACTATCACCATCTCCTCTCAAATCCTATTTCATGCCTTGTATTCAATCTTTGCCTCGAAACCTCAGATTGGTACGTGTAGGTTGCTAGTAGTGTTGATTACTCCTTGTAGTTGATGCTAGTCGGTTTATTTGGTGGAAGATCATATGTTCAGATCCTTAATGATATTTGCTACCCCTCTGATCTTTAACATGAACATGCTTTGTGAGTAGTTACGTTTGTTCCCGAGGACATGGGAGAAGTATTATTATAAGTAATCATGTGAAAATTTTGGTATTCGTTCGAAATTTTGATGAGATGTATGTTGTCCCTCCTCTAGTGGTGTTATGTGAACTCGACTACATGACACTTCACCATGATTTGGGCCTAGGGGAAGGCATTGGGAAGTAATAATTATATGATGGGTTGCTAGAGTGATAGAAGCTTAAACCCTAGTTTATGCGTTGCTTCGTAAGGGGCTGATTTGGATCCACATGTTCCATGCTATGGTTAGATTTATCTTAATTCTTCTTTCGTAGTTGCAGATGCTTGCGAGAGGGGTTAATCATAACTCACAAGCTGGTCCAATTAAGGACAACACCCAATCACTGGTCCACCCACATATCAAATTATCAAAGTACCGAACGTGAATCATATGAGCATGATGAAAAGTAACTTGACAGTAATTCCCATGTGTCCTCGGGAGCGCTTTTCTTTATATAAGAGTTCATCCAGGCTTATCCTTTGCTAAAAAAAGCATCGAGCCACCTTGCTGCACCTTTGTTACACTTGTTACTTGTTACCCGTTACAAATTATCTTACTATCAAACTATCTGTCACCGATAAATTCAGTGTCTATAGAAAATACCTTGCTGAAAACCGCTTTTCATTTCCTTCTGCTACTCATTGGGTTCGACACTCTTACTTATCAAAAGGACTACGATTGATTCCCTATACTTTTGGGTCATCAAGACTCTTTTCTGGCACCGTTGTCGGGGACTGAAGTGCCTTTGGTGAGTGGAATTTGGTAAGGAAAAATTTATATTACGTGCTGAAATTTATTGTCACTTGTCACTATGGAAAATAATCCTTTGAGGGGCTTGTTCAGGGTATCTTCACCTCAACCGGAAGAACAAAGAGTTGCTCCTCAACCTACTACACCTACTGTATATATTTATTATGTAATTCCTTCGGGTATGATAGAGAAACTGCTAGCTAATCCTTATGCAGGAGACAGAACACTACATCCTGATATGCATATAATCTATGTGGATAAAGTTTGTTGATTATTTTAGCTTGCAGGTATACCCGGAGATGGAGTCCAGAAGAAGGTCTTCCCTTTATCTTTGAAGGTAAAGGCATTGACATGGTATAGGCTATGTGATGATATTGGGGCTTGAAACTACAACCGATTGAAATTGGAATTAAATCAGAAGTTTTATCCTTTGCATCTGGTTCACCGTGATCGGAATTATATGTATAATTTTTGGCCTCGTGAAGGAGAAAGTATCGCTCAAGATTGGGGGAGGCTTAAGTCAATGTTATATTCATGCCCAATCACGAGCTCTCAAGAGAAATTATTATTCAAAAATTTTATGCGCGGCGTTCTCGTAATGATCAATCCATGCTCGATACTTCTTATACTAGTTCTTTTATGAAGAAGATTACTGAATCCCGATAGGATCTCTTGGAAAGAATTAAACACCACTCCGAAGATTGGGAGCTTGACGAAGGTAAGGAGTTAGGTGTAAACCTTGAGTTTGATTGTGTTATATCTTTTATGGATACCGACGCTTTTCGTGAATTTGGTACTAAATATGGACTTGGCGCTGAGATAGTAGCTTCTTTCTGTGAATCATTTGCTACTCGTGTTGATCTCCCTAAGGAGAAGTGATTTATATATCATCCTCCCATTGAAGTAAAAATAGTAGAAACCCTTGAAGCTAGAGAAGAAACCATCACTTATAATGTTAATCCTGTTATTTCCTACTACTTATATTGAGAACCCACCTTTTCCTATTAGAATAAAAAAACATGCTAAATCTTCAATTGTGGTTCACAAGAGTTATACTAGAACACGTACACCCCCTGAACAAATTAAAGTTGAACCTAATGTCTCAATGGTTAAAGATCTCTTGGGTGAAAATATTGATGGGCGCGTTATTTATTTTTGTTATGAAGCCATTAGAATTGCTAAACCTGATGAAAAAGAGAAACATAGACCTGTTGTTGGCATGCTCGTTGTCTCTGTTAAAATAGGAGATCATTATTATCATGGCTTATGTGATTTGTGTGCTAGTGTGAGTGCAATCCCTTTTACTTTATATCAGGAAATTATGAATGATATTGCACCTGCTGAGATAGAAGATATTGAAGTTACTATTAAGCTTGCTATTAGGGATACTATTACAACACTTGGGATTGTTAGAGATGTTGAAGTCTTGTGTGGCAAAGTGAAATACCCTACTGATTTTCTAGTTCTTGGTCCCACAAGATGATTTTTGTCCCATTATATTTGGTAGACCTTTTTGAACACCGTTAATACTAAGATAGATTGTGAGAAAAAATACTATAGTGTAAGTTTCGGGGATGTGTCTCATGAGTTTAATTTCTCCAAATTCCGTAGACAGCCTTGTGATAAAGAATTACCTAGTAAGGATGAAATTGTTGGTCTTGCTTCTATTGTTGTGCCTCCTACTGATACTTTAGAACAATATTTACTAGACCATGAAAATTATATGCATATGAATGAAAGAAACGAAATAGATGAGATATTCTTCAAACAAATGCTTGTTTTGAAACACAATTTTCCTGCTGAGACTCTTGGAGATCCTCCTCCACCCAAGAGTGATCCTGTGTTTGAGCTTAAACAATTACCTGATACTCCGAAATATGCTTATATCGATGAAAATAAGATATATCATATTATTATTAGTGCTAACCTTTCAGAGCATGAAGAAAAGAGATTATTGAACACTCCGAGGAAGCATCGTGTCTCTATTGGGTATACTCTTGATGATCTTAAGGGCATTAGTCCCACTCTTTGTTAGCATAACATTAATATGGAACCTGATGCTAAACCAGTTGTTGATCATCAGTGACGGTTATATCCTAAAATGAAACAGATGGTAAGAACTGAAATATTAAATCTTATGGAAGCAGGTATGATCTATATCCTATAGTTGATAGTTGATGGGTAAGTCTTGTTCATTGTGTACCTAAGAAGGTTCCTAATGACAAAAATGAACTTATCCCACAAAGAATTGTCATAGGTTATAGGATGGTAATTGATTTTATAAAACTAAATAAAGCTACTAGGAAAGATCATTATCCTTTGTCGTTTATTGATCAAATGCTAGGAAGACTATCAAAACATACACAGTTTTTGCTTTCTAGATGGATACTCAGGTTTTCCTCAAGAACCTATGTCACAAGAGTATCAAGAAAAAACTACTTTTAAATACCCTTTTGGTACATTTGCTTATAGATGTATGCCTTTTGGTTTATGCAATGCACCTACTACCTTTCAAAGATGTATGACTGCTATATTCTCTGACTTTCGGGAAAAGATTGTTGAGGTTTTCATGGATGATTTTTCCGTCTATGGAACTTCTTTTGATGATTGCTTAAGCAACCTTGATCGAGTTTCATAGAGATATGAAGAAACTAATCTTGTCTTGAATTGGGAGAAGTGCCACTTTATGGTTAATGAAGGTATTGTCTTGGGGCATAAAATCTCTGAATGGGGTATTGAAGTTGATAAAGCTAATGTTAATGCAATTGAAAAAATGTCGTGTCCTAAAGATATCAAAGGTATAAGAAGTTTCCTTGGTCATGCTGGTTTCTATAGAAGATTTATTAAAAACTTCTCTTAAATTTCTAGGCCTCTTACTAATATTTTGCCTAAAGATGTTCCATTCGTTATTGATGATGACTATTTAGAGGCCTTTGAAATTCTTCAGAAAGCCTTAATTTCTGCACCAATTGTTCAACCACCTGACTGGAACCTACCCTTTGAAATTATGTGTGATGCTAGTGATTATGCTGTTGGTGTTGTTCTAGGACAAGGAGTTGATAAGAAATTAAATGTTATCCATTATGCTAGTAAAACTCTAGACAATGCTCAAAGAAATTATGCTAGTACAGAAAAAGAATTTTTAGCAGTTGTGTTTGCTTGTGATAAATTCAGATCTTATATCATTGATTCTAAAGTAATTGTTCACGCTGATCACGCTGCTATTAAATATCTTATGGAAAAGAAAGAGGTTAAACCTAGACTTATTAGGTGGGTTCTCTCGCTACAAGAATTTGATTTTCATATTACTTATAGGAAAGGAGTTGAGAACCTCGTAGCGGACAACTTGTCTAGGTTAGAAAATATTCTTGATGACCCACTACCTATCGATGATAGCTTTCCTGATGAACAATTAGCTATCATAAATGCTTCTCATAGTATTCCTTGGTATGCAGACTATGCTAATTATATTGTTGCCAAATTTATACCACCTAGTTTCACATACCAACAAAAGAAAAAGATTTTCTATGATTTAAGACATTACTTCTGGGATGACCCACACCTTTATATATAAGGAGTAGATGATGTTATTAGACATTGTATACCTGTGCATTGATGACCCACAAGTATAGGGGATCAATTGTAGTCCTTTTGATAAGTAAGACTGTAGAACCCAACAAGGAGTAGAACGAAATGACAAGCGGTTTTCAGCAAGGTATTATCTGCAAGCATTGAAATTATCGATAACAGATAGTTTGGTAGTAAGATAATTCGTAATAGGTAACAACTAACAATTGTAGCAAAGGTGTAGCAAGGTGGCACAATCCTTTTTGTAGTAGAGGATAAGCCTGGACAAATTCTTATATAAAAGCAAAGCACTCCCGAGGACACATGGGATTTATTGTCAAGTTAGTTTTCATCATTCTAATATGATTCACATTCGTTACTTTGATAATTTGATATGTGGGTGCACCGGTGCTTGGGGGCTATCCTTACATGGACAAGGCTCCCACTTATGATTAACCCCTCTCGCAAGCATCCTCAACTACGAAAGAAGAATTAAGATAAATCTAACCATAGCATGAAACACGTGGATCCAAATAAGCCCCTCACAAATCAACGGATAAACTAGGATTTAAGCTTCTGTCACTCTAGCAACCCATCATGTAGTTATTACTTCCCAATGTCTTACACTAGGCCCAAATCATGGTGAAGTGTCATGTAGTCGGTTTTCACATAACACCACTAGAGGAAAGACAACATACATCTCATCGAAATATCGAATGAATACCAAATTCACATGATTACTTATAACAAGACTTCTGCCATGTCCTCGGGAACAAACGCAACTCCTCACAAAGCATGTTCATGTTCATGATCAGAGGGGTAATAAATATCATTAAGGATCTGAACATATGATCTTCCACCAAATAAACGAATTAACTAGCACCAACTACAAGGAGTAATCAACACTATTAGCAACCCACAAATGCAAATCTGAGGTTTTGAGGCAAAGATTGAATACAAGAGATGAACTAGGGTTTGAGAGGAGATGGTGTTGGTGGAGATCTTGATGAAGATTGACCCTCCCTCGATGAGAGGATCATTGGTGATGACGATTGCTTTGATTTCCCCCTCTCGGAGGGAACTTTCCCTGGCAGAATCACTCTGTCGGAGCCCTAGATTGCTCCTGCCCAGGTGTCGCCTCGAGACGGCGGCGCTTCGTCCCGAAAGCTTCCTTCTAATCTTTTTGAGGTTAAACGCCTCCATATAGCAAAAGATGGGCCAGGGGGCTTGCCAAGGGGCCCACAAGCTCAAGGGACGTGCCCTGGGGGGTAGGGCACCCCCAGGCTGGTGGCCACGTGGTGGGTCCCCCTCTGTTGTTGGTTCACCCAATATTAGTCTCCATTAAGTTTCAGGACATTTTAATCCTCCCCAACACATGGTACTTGCCAAAAAGAGGAAATATAGAAGGAATGGTGAAGATCACCATGACTCTTTCATAATGGTAGAAAGTAAAGAAAATAAAAGATAGGCCCTTCGCGGAGGGAAGGAGAGGTTGTCATACGCTTTTTGGTTGGATGCAAGAAATCTTCATGCAAGTGAACATGACTTTATATTGCCGCTTGTGATAAAGAACATGATTGTGCAGTCCGTCGCTTTTATTTATTCCCCATCACAAGTTCGTATAAAGCTTATTTTCCTCACACTAAAATATCATACATATTTAGACAGCAATTTACATTGCTGGCACCGATGACAACTTACTTGAAGGATCTTACTCAATCCATAGGTAGATATAGTGGACTCTCATGGCAAAACTGGGTTAAGGTTTTATGGATGCACAAGTAGTATCTCTACTTTGTGCGAAAGTTTTTCGCTACCATAGGGTGAGAAACAAGCTCAACATGTTGGAGAATCCATGACAATATAACTTCTATTCGGATTTAAGAAAACATAACTCATTATGTTGTCTCTCTTGTAAAACATCAACTTATTAGTATATAATATTTTAGTGAGTGCTCACAATTATAAAAGATGTCCAAGATAGTGTATTTATATGTGAAACCTCTCTTTCTTTATTAGTTACTACTAATTGCAACAATGACCAAAACTATGTTTGCCAACCCTCAACTAATTTCATGCATCATACTTCTTATATGTGAAGTCATCATTCTCCATAAGATTATTATATAAACTCTTTATTTCTTTTATTACTTTTCTTTTACAAGATCAAAGCAAAAAAGCAAAGCCCTCAACTCAAAATTGCACTTTATTATATAACTCTCATACTCGATTACATAGATAGATCACAAAGCAAAACTAAAATACTAGATCATACCAAAACTTTTATTCTGCTAGATCAAGATTTAACCAAAAGAATCGAACTAAGGTAAACAATAATGATAAAGAAGTGATGGTGATACGATATCGGGGCACCTCCCCAAGCTTGGCACAAGCCAAGGGGAGTGCCCATACTTATTGTAA